>NW_004443978.1:10912454-10943793 GCF_000243295.1 Trichechus manatus latirostris
AGGTGCCCAAAATCAGGGCAAAAAAGGAGAGGGGATCCCCAACCAGGGCAAAAAAGGAGAAGGTGCCCAAAATCAGGGCAAAAAAGGAGAGGGGACCCCCAACCAGGGCAAAAAAGCAGAAGGTGCCCAAAATCAGGGCAAAAAAGTGGAGGGGACCCCTAGCCAGGGCAAAAAGGTGGAAGGGGCCCAGAACCAGAACAGAAAGGCAGAGGGTACCCAAAATCAGGGCAAAAAGGTAGAAGGGACCCCCACCCAGGTCAAGAAGATGGAAGGGGCTCCCAACCAGGGCAAAAAGGCAGAAGGAGCCCCCAGCCAGGGCAAAAAGATAGAGGGGGCCGCCAACCAGGGCAAAAAGGCAGAGGGGAGTCCCAACCAGAGCAAAAAGGCCGAGGGGGCCCAGAACCAGGGCAAAAAGGCTGAGGGGGCCCAGAACCAGGGCAAAAAGGTTGAGGGGGCCCAGAACCAGGGCAAAAAGGCAGAGGCGACCCCCAATCAGGGCAAAAAAGCTGAGGGGGTCCAGAACCAGGGCAAAAGGGCTGAGGGGGCCCAGAAGCAGGGCAAAAAGGCTGAGGGGACCCAGAACCAGGGCAAAAAGGCTGAGGGGGCCCAGAACCAGGACAAAAAGGCTGAGGGGGCCCAGAACCAGGGCAGAAAGGCTGAGGGGGCCCAGAACCAGGGCAAAAAGGCAGAGGGGGCCCAGAATCAGGGTAAAAAGGCAGATTCGGTTGCCAGTCAGGGCACAAAAGCAGAGAGTGTTGTGAACCAGGGGAAGAAAGCAGATGGAGCCACCCGTCAAGGCAAAAAGGCAGAGGGAACCACAAACCAGGGCAAAAAGGGGGAAGCAGCTGCCAATCAGGTCAAAAAGGCCGAGTCAGTGTCTATCCAGGACAAAAATCCAGATATGATCCAGAGCCAGGTGGCACCAAAGCAAGAGGCTCCTTCAAAGAAGAAGTCAAAGAAGAAAGGTGAGCCCGGTAAGTTACTCTGCTTTCTTTATAACTTGGAGGGAAAAACTATCTTTCCCTTGGAGATGCCACCTGTATTAGTTAGTTATTGCCACAACAAGGCTGCATAACAAACATCCCCGATTTCAGTGGCTTACAGCAGCACTCATTTATTCTTGCTCATGCTTTAGTGGGTTGGCCCAAGGTTGGCTGATCTGGGTTGTCTCGGCAGGGTGGCTGTGCTTCAAGCTGTGGTTTAATAGGGCTGCCTCCTTGCTGCAAGGTGAGCTCAGGTATGTTCACATGTGATCTGGCGCCCAGCTGAGACTTCAGTGACTCTAGGTTGGAGGCCCTTCGCATGGTACTGCAGAGGTATGAAAGAATGCCTAGTGTGCAAGCATATTTCAGACCAGCATCCTACTGGCCAGAGCAAGTCATGTGACTGAGCCTGAGTCAGGGGCTGGAAAGTGCTCTTTCTACAGTGAGAAGAACTGCAGAGTAACATGGGAAAAGGTGTGTGTTCAAGGAGAGGTAGGGAGTAAGGAACAGTATTTCCATCCAGCACAAAATCTAGAACAGTCCATGTCTTGCCAAGTCTTTCTTGGATGTCTGGCTGCATTCTGCTGGCCTGTTCTGTGTTCTTACCTCGCCTGGTGCTGTGGTATGGGTTTACTCATTTGTATGTGTGTATTGACTGAATCATGGTAAGATCATGTGTTTAAGGAGAAATGGCATCTCTTGATACACTCCCTTCCCCAGGTTTTCTTCTTCCCTGCCCTCCACCCCAGTCACTTAATGACTAGGAGATAGCGCATTCGTTTTCCTTTATCCTTTTGGTGTGTGATACTATAGAAATTGAGCCAGGAAGTTCCTGCTTCATGCTCATCGCTCATTTCGATACAGTGGAAGCTTTTTTTTTTTTTTCTTTCAGTATTTGAATAGCCGTTAGTTGATCTGGAAGGTTAACTGAATTTATCGTGACAAACATGTATCTTGGGGTCTGAAATGCTTGGATCCGGGCTAGACAGCACTGGGCTCTGTGTTTTATCCAGGTTTCCCTCTCATGCCACTTTGAGAAGCTATATCACCTTCTCTCACGTTTTCTCCTCTCCCAACTTCTGAGGTAGCATTTGCTCAGCCATCCCCCTCTTAGCCCACAGGTGGCTGAGGGCTCCTGCTGGGGTCATGGGTCAGCTCCCTGGGCCCCACCAGGTCAGGCTGACCTCTCAGGCCCTTCCAAAGGCTGGAGGGAGGGCAAACTGCCCTTTCCTTAGGGGCACAAGGGGATTCTGGTGACACTAAGGCAGGGAGGGCTGGCTGTTCCTGGTTCTCCCACGTGTGGAGTAGAGCTTCCTGCCTGTTTGGCCACAGAACCTTGCATAGTGTCAGCAGTTTGAAATGAGCTATGTTGTTGGGAAGGAAGGTAAAATTGTCCTAAGCTACAGGTAATAAAGAACATTCTTAGCAGTAAGACCTGCATATGGTTGTGTAAGCCTACACAACAGCTTGATTGAGGTGGTATAAAAGAAAATTTTAACAAAGATATACGGTGTTCCAGGATAAGAAGTTTAAATATTACATGTAAAATGAAAGTTATCCCCAAATTAATTTATTGGTTTACCATTATTCTAGCCAAAATTTCAGTGGGGTGTTTTTCCCCCTGGCTTAACAAAACAATTCTAAAATTCCATCTAGAGGAAAACATAGGTAAGAATATTGAATAGATTTTTTAAGTGGCTTTTGGAAGGCCTGGTGTCTGAACATATTCCCAAACTGTTGTAATTAAAAGTAGGGTGCAGACCGAGGCCAGCCAAGTCCGGGGAATAGCATGGTCCTGAAACAGGATCTGTCACACCAGGAACTCAAATGAGGGACGCGTCATATTTCAGTGGAGAAGGAAAGACGCTTAGTGAATGATCTTGGGCAGTGTGTTCAAGATTCGGGAAAGTCTGTTCAGACCCTCCAGCACTCATCTCTGTCTAGATACTTAAGTTTTGAATGAATTAGGTTTAACTCAAAAGGAAATTATGCCTTAGAATAGATGAAAACCAGAAAAAACCAAACCAATTGCCATCGAGTCGATTCCGACTTATAGCAACCCTATAGGACAGAGTAGAACTGCCCCCATAGGGTTTCCAAGGAGCGGCTGGTGGATTTGAACTGCTGACCTTTTGTTTAGCAGCCAGTGCTTACTTACTGTGCCACCAGGGCTCCTGAACAGATGAAAGACAGCCAGAATTAATATCGATCGGCATGGATGGCAGGAGGTGGCCACGCCTGACGGTGCAATGAAGGGACATGAAGGCATCACCCAACAGCTGCCGTGAGACTTTGAGAACCGGACTGAAACTAAAAGACAAGCATATGGGGGAAATATTGGCAACTGAGATGATACCTAAAAAGCTAATTTCTGTATTCTTCAGAGTGTCTGGAAGGTCTGGACACATGGGGAAGACTCTTGATTGTTCTTTATTTTTCATTCTGCTAGATTTGCTCTGTCATAATCTCAACGCTGCTCTCCTGTGGTCAGTGTGTAAAGGCGTCTGTGAGGCTGCGTACACTGAGACCACTTCCCACCTGAGCAACTCCCTGAAGATAGTAAGATCAGTGGTGTTATGTCCTCGAACTTCAGACATTCTGCAAGAGAGATCTTAAAAATGATTTTAGAAAACCAGCTGAGATTTACCCTAGTGCAGCGCCTCTCAAAGTTTTAGGTGCACACAAAACACCTGGGGGGGTCTTGTTAAAATGTAAGTTCTGATTGTGCAGGCCTGAGGAGGGCCTGAGATGCCGCATGTCAGCCAGCTCCTGGGAGGTGCTGGTGCTGCTGGTCCACAGACCACTCTTGGGTGGTAGGACCTAGGAGACACATTTTCATATAGCTAGTAAATGATCTTGTAAAACTCACATTAAAACAAATAAAAAGCTTCATTAAAAAGTATTACCGTAAACATGGATATGGTGTAAAAAAAGGTGACAGTGTGAATTGGATGATCCTTTTGAAAAGCGATATAGCAATAGCACAATGTATTAAGAGGCTTTGTTGTTGTGAGCTGCCATCAAGTCGGCCCCTGACTGATGGTGACCCCATGCACAACAGAACGAAACGCTGCCCAATCCTGTACCATCCCTATGGTCAGTGGCGATTGAACTGTTGTGATCCATGGGTTTTCACTGGCTGATTTTGGGAAGCAGATCGCCAGGCCTTTCTTCCTAGTGTGTCTTAGTCTGGAAACTCCCCTGAAACCTGTTCAGCATCATAGCAACACGCAAGCCTCCACTGACAGACACACGTGGTGGCTGTGCGTGAGGCGCATTGGCTGGGATCTAAAGCCTAAAGGGGCTGATAGTTTTTCTTCTACAGCTGGGGATCTCATCTGAGGAAATAATGCAAACTATGGAAACCAGGTCTGTGTGCCAAGCTGCTTGTGATTTTTTTTTTTTTTTTAATATTTAACATCGACAACAGCCTTCAAGCCACAACCCTCGGGCCACAGTGCTAGATTCGGTGCCCACGCACGCGTTGTGCAGCTTCTCGCAGTGATGAGAGGGTGTGATTTTTAGTTGAGAGAAATGCGAGAAGACATTGCCCGTGGAAAGAAATATCCACGGTATGATTTTTAGTGGAAAACGAAGGATACTAAATTGTATACCGTGATAACAGCGTAAGACAAAGATGTTAGATAATGATGATAGTGTAAAAAATAACATCAGGAAATATGCCAAAAGGAGAGCTTCTGTTGTTTTCTGATGTTTTTTCTTCAGTGTAGTAATATTTTATCATTCAAGCTAAAGAGCAACCCTGGAGAAGGCCCTGGACCTAAGGACATGACAGCACCCCCTTTGTTGGGCACTCTTCTTGCCTCGGTGCTGTCCGTGGCAGGGCTGCACTGGACAGGGATCCCAGTGAGCTGTCTGTCCAAGTACATAATTTTGTATTAATATCTTTTATTTATGACTTTTAGAGATTATCGTAGAGCGTAAAATTGACTCTTAATATCTTAGATATTCTATTCATCATTTCAAAAAACAAAGCAATAACCTAACTTAATTTCAGATATTAAGTTTGAACAGTCCAAAAAGATGCCTGGAGGGCAGGTGTGGGTGAAAATGCCGGCCTCTTCCTGTGTCCAGGGAACTCCTGTGCACAGCACAACCTGTCCAACCTCTGCTGTGGATTCGTCTCTGTGGTTCTGGGGTGAAATTCAGAGAAGGACCTGGAGAGCAAGAGCTGCGGGGGACAGACCCAAGGGGATGAGGGCATTCCCTCTAATGGAACAGGCTGGGAGGGGCCACATGGGACTGTCGACAAGGGATGATAATAGACTTGGTGGCCAGGTCCAGAACCTTAGCCACAGTGAGGGGACCCTACATGATTCTCAAGCAACATAAGCTCAGGGCAAACAGAAGGAAGCAGCGTGATCCTGGAGGGAGTGGTGACTCACGGGCTTAGAGCGTGGTCAGGCCTGAAGACCGCATACTCCCCACTGACCATCATAAACATTCAACCCACTCTTTCCCATAGGCGTGGAAGCGGGCATTGGTAAGGAAGGCTCCATAACCCATTGCCATCTACTGGATTCCGACTCACAGTGACCTTATAGGACAGAGTAGAACTGCCCCATAGGGTTTCTAAGGAGCAGCTGGTGGATTCAAACTCAAACCTTTTGGTTGGCAGCTGAGCTCTTAACCACTGCACCACTAGGGCTCATATTTACCCACAAAAGTCCTTTACGTCTTAATGTGTTGAAAGTGCTGTGCTCACTGGTTGGTGGAGGTCCTTGCTGGGGAAGCAGTGCCTGTGTGGGAAGGAACATTCAGACTTATGGATTATACAGCTCCCCAGCTCCCAGCAGTGGATCTCCCCACCTACCCCTCACCCCCACCCCGGCCCCAGCCTCCTGCAACAGGGTTAGAGTAGGGATGTGGGGTACCTGTTAAGCCAGGGTACTGGAGGAAGGAAGGGGCCAACTTAAGATTCAGTTCACCACTTACATTAGCCACATTTCAAGTGCTCAGTAGCCACACGTGGCTGGTGGCTCCCGTATTGGACAGCACAGGTTAGATAGAACGTTTCCGTTGGCACAGAAGGTTGTGCTGGATAGTGCTGCTCAAACGAAGCAGGGGCAGTTTGAGGGATGGTGGCCTCTTTGGTTGCCTTGCAGGTGGCCCTGTGAAAACAAGCACAGACCTCATGTAGCTGTGTTGGCATGACCAGCTCTCCCCAGCTTTGTTCTGTCTGCCCTGTCCTGAGAGAGGTGGCAGTGGTGTGCTCTTTTGACTACTGTGGTGGTATAATAGGTTCTAAAATCAGGTAGTGTGAGGCCTCCCACTTGGTTCTTCAGTAATGCTTTAATTATACGGGGCCTCTTCCCTTTCCATTTGAAGTTGGTGATTTGTTTCTCCATGTCATTAACAAATGCCATTGGAATTTGGATCGGGATTGCATTGTATCTGTATTTGGGTAGAATTGACATTTTCACAGTGTTGAGTCTTCCTATCCATGAGCAAGGTATGTTTTTCCACTTATGTGGGTCTCTTTTGGGTTCTTGCAGTAGTCTCTTGTTGTTTTCTTTGTATAGGTTAGATTTATTCCTAAGTATTTTATCTTCTTGGGGGCTATTGTAAATGATATTAATTTGGCAGTTTTCTCTTAGAAGTTCTCTTTGTTGCTGTAGAGGAGTCCCACTGATTTTTGTATGTTTATTTTGCTGAAATCTATTAGTTCGAGTAGTTTTTCTTGTGGATTATTTTGGGTTTTCTGTGTATAAGATCATATCATCTGCGAATAGAGATACTTTGATTTCTTCCTTACCGATTTGGATGCCTTTTATTTCTTTTTCTAGCCTAATTGCTCTGGCTAGGACCTCCAGCACAATGTTGAATGAGAGTGGTGATAAAGGGCATCCTTGTCTGGTTCCTGTTCTCAAGGGGAATGCATTCAGACTCTCTCCATTTAGGATGATGTTGGTTGTTGACTTTGTATAAATGCCCATTAGTATGTTGAGTAATTTCCCTTCTATTCCTATTTTGCTGAGAGTTTTTATCATGAATGGGTGTTGGACTTTGTCAAATGCCTTTTCTGCATCAATCGATAAGATCATATGGTTCTTTTGTTCTATTTATGTGATGGATTACATTGATTGTTTTTCTAGTGTTGAATCATCCCTGCATACCTGGTATGAATCTCACTTGGTCATGGTGAATTATTTTTTTGATATGTTGTTGAATTCTACTGGCTAGAATTCTGTTGAGGATTTTTACGTCTATGTTCATGAGGGATATTGGTCTGTAATTTTCTTTTTTTTGTGGTGTCTTTACCTGGTTTTGATATCAGGGTTATGCTGACTTCATAGAATGAGTTTGGGAGTATTCCATCCTTTTCTATGCTCTGAAATACCTTTAGTAGTAGTGGTGTTAACTCTTCTCTGAAAGTTTAGTAGAATTCTCCAGTGAAACCTTCAGGGCCAGTGGTTTTTTTGTTGAGAGCTTTTTAATTACCTTTTCAAACTCTTCTTTGTTTACAGGTTTATTTAGTTGTTCTACCTCTATTTGTGTTAGTTTAGGTAGGTAGTGTGTTTCTAGAAATTTGTCCATTTACTCTAGGTTTTCAAATTTGTTAGAGTACAATTTTTCATAGTATTCTATTATGATTCTTGTAACTTCAGTTGGGTCTGTTGTGATATTGCCCATCTCATTTCTTATTTGCTTCCTCTCCTGTTTTTCTTTTGTCAGCTTGGCCACTGGTTTATCGATTTTGTTGATCTTTTCAAAGAACCAGCTTTTGGTCTTGTTAACTCTTTCAGTTGTATTTCTGTTTCATTTAATTTTGCTCTAATTTTTATTATTTGCTTTATTCTGGTGCCCAAGGGCTTTTTTTGCTGCTCTCTGTTTGTTCGAGTTGTAGGGTTAATGTTTCTTCTTTTTGAATGTGTGCATTTATTGCTATAAATTGACCTCTGAGCACTGCTTTTGCTGTGTTCCAAAGGTTCTAGCAGGATGTGTTTTCATTCTCATTTGATTCTGTGAATTTCTTTATTCCATCGTTAATTTCTTCTATAACCCAGTAGTTTTTGAGCAAGATGTTGTTCAGTTTCCGTGTTTTTGATTTTTTTTCCTTGCTTTTTCTGTTATTGATTTCCACTTTTGTGGTTAGAAAAGATGCTTTGTAATGTTTTTATGCTTTGACTTCTGTTACGGCTTGCTTTATGGCCTAATATGGGTTCTCTTCTGGAGAATGTTCCATGTGCGTTAGACAAGAAAGTATACTTGTCTGCTGTTGGGTGGAGTGCTCTGTATATGTCCGTGATTGTGGCATTTAAATCTTCCGTGTCTTTATTGAGCTTCTTTCTGGATGTTCTGTCCTTCACCGAAAGTGGTGTGTTGAGTCTCCTACTATTATTGTGGAGCTGTCTGTCTCTCTTTTCAATGCTGTTAGGGTTTGTTTTATGTATTTTGGAGCCCTGACATTGGGTGCATAAATATTTATGGTTATGTCCTCCTGGTGTATTGACCCCTTTAATCATTATATGATGTACTTCCTTATCCTTTGTGGTGGATTTTACTTTAAAGTCTATTTTGTCAGAGATTAATATTGCCACTCCTTCTCTTTTTTGAGTGTTGTTTGCTTGATATATGTATTTTTTCCAACCTTTGAGTTTTAGTTTGTTTGTGTCTTTAAGTCAAAGATGTGTCTATTGTAGGCAGCATACAGATGGATCGTGTTTTTTTAATCCATTCTGCCACTCTGTGTCTCTTGATTGGTGCATTTAGTCCATTTACATTCAGTGTCATTATTGATAGGTATGCATTTAGTGCTGTCATTTTGATGTCTTTTTTTGTGTTGTTGACAGTTCCTTTGTTCCACTTAATTTTCTGTGCCGAGTCGTTTTTCTTTATGGATTTTCTTTTCATCTTTTTCATTGTTGTTGATTTTGTATTTGCTGAGTCTTTATGTTTTTTATTTTGATGTGTAGGATTGTTGGTTTCCTTTGTGGTTACCTTAGTATTTACCCGTATTTTTCTAAGTTTAAACCAATCTTTTATTTCTTTGTATCACCTTGACTTCCTCTCCATATGAAAGATCTATGACTACATTTTTTAGTGCCTCTTTTTTGTTTTAATGTTGTCATCTTTTACATGTTGATGTATACGTGAAGTTAGGCTGTTGTACTGTGCTAATGAGGGCCTGTGCTGTTGAAATGGGCCCACACAGGTCTATGCAGGGGTGAAAGGCATTCAAAGTCCGTGGATCCCTTATGCCTGTGCCTAGGCAAAGGAGCTATGCCTGCCCTGAGTTCCTAATTTAGGGGAGCTGGCAGATTATTTTTCCCTGTTTGTTAATTTGTTCCCTCTCCAGAGCCAGGAGGATGGCTCAGGGCACATGATGGATCCTACTTCCAGCCCAGGGGACTTGGCAGTTGCTGAAGCAGGCCTGGGATGGTGCAGAGCAGGGAGGGGGCAGATAAATGGGAGAGAGGTTCTTCCCGAAGAGGGTATTTTTTGATCCACGCTATAGGTTAGACGCACATACTTATCTTTTGCCGATTGAGCGCCACTTTTCACTGCCTCTGGAGGTGTAAGCAGACTCTGCTGCCTGGTCTCTCCCGACGTGGAAAACATGTCCTGAATGCCATTGCTTGCCTTACCGTGCACGCCTGCTGATCAGCCCATAGGGTGCCGGCTCCCGCTGGGTCAGGTCTGGCCGGGTCAGGTCTGGCAACTCCTCGCTGCTTCCGAACTGTCTCTCCCTCCCATTGCCACTTAGTCGGATTCCTCAACTTTGCCTTTGATGTTCAGGGCCCCTAGATGGTCATATATAATCGATTCACTTGTTTTTTTGGGGTCTTTGTTGTAAGATGGAGCACCGGAAGCGTCTGACTGCTCCGCCATCTCGGCCCCGCCTCTGCCTTCTTAATTCTTGCTTTTTAAAGTTTGTTATTATGTAAAAAATACGTGCTCACATCAAACAAAATTTAAACAGTATGGAAGCATGGGAGATGACAATTGAAAGTCACCATCCACTTCTCAGAGTATGACATCGGTGACGGCCCACTCATCACACCTGCATGCACAAATGGTCCTGTGTACACAGCTCCAGCACTCGTTTTAGCTTAGCAGTGTACTGGGGACATCTTTCCACATCAGCACCTACAGAGCTGCCTCGTTCAGCTGCATAATATTCTGTAGCATAAAGGTGTCGTAATGACATTTAGGTTATGGATAGCTTCTCGGCTACTGTCGTGAATGCTGCAGTGCTGTGTGCATGTAGCTGTGTGACTGTCTCTATAGAGTAGATTCCTACGTTTGTAATTGCTAAGTCAAAAAGTCATTTTTTTCTTTTTTTACAAATATCAATTTAATTGGCAAGTTTTGATAAAAATCACTTGGATTCACATGCACTCATAAAATGATTTAAAACCTTAAGTCCACCGATTGACATTATAAGGAAGCAGATGTATTTTTAATTTAGAAGCGCAGTGCTCACCGCTCTCCAAAACCTTTTCCCAGTTGACGCTCCTCATAGCAGAGCTGTGTGGGGCCCACACAGTTGTTCTCTAGCGCCCTCCTTCTGGCTTAACTTCTGCTCACAGGATTGTGCTGAGGTGTATGGAAGTGGTTATAGTTTCAAGGGGTGGCATGACTAACCCAGGTGTCGAATAAGGAAAAGACACTTGCTTAAGAAACAGAAGAGGCTGGTTCTTTCTGAGTGTTTGGAGAAGGGACATTCCAGAGTCCTAGAGGAGAGGAATGCTTCCTGAGACAGAGCTGCTGCGGATGGCCGTCGGCGCCTAGTACCTTCATGGGCCTTCACTGGTGCGTCTGCAGGTGGTAACTCAGGACCTTTTGCCTGGTGTTTATTTAGGTAAGCTGTGTTGCTTGCACAGGAAGCATGTGTACGTGGGAGTGGTTTTTTAAAAATCTGTTTTCGTTCCCTGATTTGGTCTTTGCCTGTGTTGTCTACGCCGCTTACCTTCCCCCAGCTGTTTCCCGCCTGCAGGACTAAGCCTCATTGCTAATGTCATAACCGGCGTCTTAGTTCTGAGAAGACCCATTCCATTCCAGCCCCAGAACGGAGGCCAGGTTAGTACAGCGCAGGTCTGTGCCTTGAATAAACCAAAGACTTGGACTTTTAAAGTACATTGGGGAAACTCCAGACTTAGTGTGAGCAGAACGTTGTGCTTTTAACTGGAGCTAGGCTCACTTGGAGCCCTGGTGGCACAATGGTTAACAGCTCGGCTGCTAATGAAAAGGGCAGCTGTTGGAATCCACTAGGAGCTCCTTGGAAACCATATGGGGCAGTTCTCCTCTGCCCTGTAGGCTCGCTATGAGTCGGGATCATCTCGACAGCAGTGGGTTAAATGGGGTAGGTTTACTTAGCGCTGCGCTGAGTGGGGCCGAGATCCAGGTGGGAGGAGTCTCATTCCTAACTTGGCCCTGTGTTCTGGGGGCACTCTGGGAAGGCACAGCCCTGGCCGCGTGCTCTGGGAAGCTGGAGCTGACCGAGGACTTGCAGGCTCTCTGCCCAGCAGCAGAGTGCTGGGCACACTGGGGAGAGGGACTATGGATTGGCTGTAGCAGGACCACTCCCCAGTCTGCTGATGCACACACAGCCCTGCCCCCGCAGGCTGGCACTCAGGCCCAGGAGAGCCCAGCCAGCCCTGCCAAAGTAGAAGGTGCTCCCAGAGAAATGGGGTTTAGGATGCACACGATCACAGGGTTGTCAGACACACTTGCAAGCCTACACAGGGAACAAGGCCACCTTGGGAAGTAGTTATGGGTGGATTTTAAATCTTCCTTTCACCCTTCTGTATTTTCCAGCTTTTTCTGTAACATACTACTTTTAAACTTGTAAAAGAAACAAAAACTCTTGTTATTTGTCTAAAAATCCAATAAATAGATCCCCTCGTTGTACCAAAACTGAGTTGCTCTTTGCTCAGGTGTTTTAGGCAGCCAGCCCTGCCCCTGGGCCTCCCGAGCATCTGCTGAACAGCAGAGAGGAGTTCGTTCCTTCTTTGGGGAGGACTGGGTTGAGGAGAGGAGTCCCTGGGTGGTGCAGGTGGTCGACCGAAAGGTTGGAGCTTCACATCGACCCAGAGGCGCCTCCAAGGAAAGGCCTGACGATCTACTTCTGAAAATCAGTGATTGGAAACCCTATGGAGCACAGTTCTACTCTGACACACTTGAAGTCGCCCTGAGTCAGAGACGATTCCACAGCATCGAGTTTGTTGTTGTTATTGTTTTTAAGATTGTGGAAAGAGGGCGGCCCATTCTCACCAAGGCTCTGGCAGGATGCTATAGGATGCTGTACTCAGTTCAGCCCCTGGCACATCAGTGCTCAGTCTTCATTTCTGGAAGTGAGTTAACATATAAAGTTAAAGGTGGCTGCCTCATCTGGCACACCTGGTAGCATCCCCTGTTAAGCCCCCCCATGGGTGGAATACTCCAGGGCATGGGGGGCGGCCCAGCGGGGTCACCACCTCACCCCCACCTAAGCGGGGGCAGATGCAAGGATAGGAAATACCCACAATCTAAAAGTCTGGTCATGTTCTGTAATCTAATGGGGGCTGAGGCCACAGAGGCCAGGAGGCATGGGGGAAGAGCTTCAAACCTACCAAAAAAACCTTACTCATTTTGTCTGTAGCATAGCAGGGGCACCCTAAACCATTTACCATGACAGTATTCTGTCCCCCTACTATCCATCCCCCCATCCTCCACCCACCTACCTGTCATGCGGGGACTGTGGGCCTGCTGTGCCCTGGGCATGCTACCGGGGTCTGACACCATTGTACTCGGCCAGATACTTGGTAGCTGTTTCATTTATGACACTCCTTCCCCTGCATTTGCCCTTGATAAAACTTCTGTAAAGGGAATTTGTATCTTCACCTCTTCAAGAGCAGAAGCCAGAGCTCAGGTCGGTTGTGAGCCTTCAGGAGCCACACAGCGGGCACGTGGCAGGCAGGAGCCACATGTGGTGCTGTGTGCTGTGTCCCTCTGCATCCCTGTGGGGCAGCCCCCCAGCACTGCGCATTCACCCCCCTCCCCCCATGTCAGAGGCCTGGAAAGGCATGCATGGAGATCAAGTTTGAAACTTTTCCTCTTGAACTTAACTCTTTCTCAGTCTGAAGCTCTAAACAAAACTCTGAGGCTTTTGAGCCTTTATGCACTTACTGTTTACGTTTTTCAAACTCTTCTCTTTTTTTTTTTTCAAGAAGAACAAAAACATCCCCTTGGGAAGCGTGCCAAGTATCAGTGTGGCACTGCCACGTCTGAGAAGCTGCTTGATGGCACTCTTCCAACAATCTCCACTCAGCGGGTATAGGACGTTGGCTGGCCGTGGTCGGGGAGCCCAGGATTATGGCCTCTGGTCTTTCTTCTCCAGGCATTATGTAGAATCTTGGTTGCCACTTAAAATGAGCTTGTGTGCCAGCAGAAGCCCAAAGAATGCTCTTGGCTAGAGAGCCCCAGAGGGTGTCTCTTTAAAAATATTGCAACGTGTTATTTTTTTCCCACATATATAAAATTGTTTTTGTTGAAATTGGGGGGAGAACAAAAATATAAAGAAGAAAATAGTCATTCAGTCCATTAAAAAACCTCAAACCTGCTGCTGTTGACTCGATTCCGACTCATAATGCCCCTATAGAACAGAGTAGAACTATCCCATAGGGTTTCCAAGGCTGTGATTTTCATGGAAGCAGACTGCCACATCTTTTTCACATGGAGCAGCTGATGGGTTCAAACCACCAGCTTTTCGATTAGCGGCCAAGTGCTTTACCACTGTGTCACCAGGACTCCTTCATTCATTCTATAGGATATATATATATTTAATTCCATTAGACACCATTAATGCACAGCCTCCCATTTGTTGATTGATTTCTTTCTCCATCCAAAGAAAAGGTGCCTGATTAATAGGCTCAAAATAGGATTGCTCTTGGCATTGTTTATACTTACAATGTCAGATGATGTTGTTCCCAGCAGCTGGGAGTCAGGATTGGCAGTTCCTCCTTGGGTGGGGAGGGCAGGCCAGCTCCTGGGGCATGCTGGGCTTCCCCTCCTGAGCAAGCTTGGGATCTGCCGCTTTCGTATTGCCCAGAGACTGCCTCAGCCCCGTTGTGAGCAGTGACTGACTGTCGTTTCTTCAAGGCTTTGGTAAAGGTGGCATTCCCTACGGGCTCAGGAGGACCCTCCTGCAGCAGCTGGGCGTGGCCATGTGAGTTGAGAGGCAGCAGGGATGGTGGCTTGAGTGCTTCATTTCTGGAGATGGGTGCTGCTTGCCAGCTCGGGCAGGACCCATCTGACAGGATGCTCTCTGGACTTCGGGGCCAGCGGGAAGAGAGAGCTTGTCTAAGTCTCAGTCTTAGGCTGTAGACACAGATGATAACTTCGGTAGTGCTAGACTTCGAGGTGGTACAGAGAAGCCCCTTCCTGGGGCCTTGGCCCTTTGCCTTCATACATCAGACCCAAGTTTGGCTCCAGTCTTTGAGGACAAGTTGTTGACCAGTCAGGGTCATGGGAGGCGCCCCAAGGCAGTGGTTTGGCTTCTTGTGGGGAGCCTTGCAGAACCCCATCCTGCACTGTCAGGGTGGCCCCGGGCAGGGTCTGGAGGCACCTCAGCCTGCATATGTCTGAGGGAGAGGCCTTCAGAGCTGGTCTGGACACTTTGCTAAGAGAGTGAGTTCTTTTGTCATTGAGGTTCTCCGCCCAACCCCCAAGATCATGCCCTTGGTCAGGTTTCACCGTCAGAGCCCCTGGGCCAACGCCAGCCCAGCTTCCTGAATACTCTTGGACTGGCTGCTCTGCCTGTGGCCTCGGTTCCTCCTGGTTGGCTGGCCTCCAGCCGTCCTTCTGGGCATCCTGAGATAAGTCTTCCAGAATGGAAAGCCTGGGTCCTATGCTGCTCCTTGCCAGCAGGATCAAATCCAACCTGGGCCTGTGAAGACTCTGACCCGCTCCAGTCTCGCCTCCCCCAGAATCCACCAGCCTTCCCTGTGCCGCTCTGCTCCCCGCCCCCAGCCCGCGCCTTCTCCTCACCCAGCAGCACTTGGCTTCAGCACCCCTCTTGTCAAAGCCTCTCCCTGAGTTGCTGCCATAGCTGCTTCCCTGGTGACACTCACGCTCCCTTGGTGCTCTGAAGCTAGTCTGTTCGCATTGTGGCACCTACCCTGCGTCTCCTTGGCCTCTCTTAGCTGGTGGATTCCACCTCTGATGTACCCTTCCAGGCCCTTTGCAGACTGCCGGGTACACAGTAGGTGACAATCCCTCTCATTAGGCACCAGCTGTTGGCGGGCGCTTGGAAGGCCATTCCTGGAACAGCCCTGAGGCCCCGCTGTGGTTCCGGAAGCCAGGCCTGAGCATGCCAGACGCTGCAGGACCTGGGCACTGCAGGGGCAGCTGTGGATGTGGTGCTGGGCTGCTGAGATCTTACTCACCTGGCCACTGGGGGTCCCGGTAAATCTGCATGTGGAGAGAAAATTCTCCCCATAGGGCCCACAGTTGTTGGTGAGAGAGCAGGATTCCCAAATGCTTCTTTGCAAGACATCAGTTTATTTTAGGTAATTAAGTGTCTCAATGTGGTTGCAGGAGGGAGTGTAATTTTGAAATTTGAAGCATTCTGTACAGTATATGAGCCACCACCTGCTTCTTGGTTGGGGTCCTGGGAAGCCGGGGGTTCCTTGAGCACCCGGAGCTGCCCAGCCCCCTCCACAAGGCTGCTGAGGTACATCCAGTGTGCGAGGCAGGAACCCAAGGCCCACACTCCCTCACTCTGTCCAAGCATCCTCCTGACCCACAGGAGTGTCCCACATGGGCCGGCTACTGAGCCTTCCCTGCGTGTACTTTCTGTCCTGTTAGTGCGAGCCGGAGAAAAGGCAAAGTTTCTTCAGCTGCCCCAGTCTCCTCCTGGGTGCTCCGTAAATCCAGGGAAGACTCAGAGTCCAGATTCTCGGGACTAGGGTCTTTGGAGGCCTCACTGATTGATTTTGAAGACATTGTTCCAAGCGTGTTACAGCAAGGCTATGAGGGAGGAGCTGTTGTCACCCCATTTTACAGATGAGGTAACTGAGGCTAAGGGGGGTTGAGTAACTTGGCTAAGGACACAGGTGGGGAGGGTGGAACTAGAATTGAAGCCAAGACCCTCTGGCTGCGGGGCCTCACTCTGACCGCTGCTACAATGACCAGGTATGGAGGTGGCCTGCCAGCAGACCTGTCTCACCAGTGTGTGTGTTCAGCCCCTGTGTGTATACTTGTCTGTTTCTTACAGAACTTGCCGTTAGCATTAACGGTCAGGAGGTAACACACAGAATCCCGTTTCCTTGACAAATTACAGCTCCAGGAGTCCTGGCCCAGATTCCCTCGTGGAGCCACTGCCTGGAAAGTGAAGTTACATGCCCAAGGCCTCCAAGTCATCAGAGGCTGCCCCTGAGCACAGGGTTGTGCCGCCGTTTGTCCCAGTCCCTTCCTGCCTTCCCGGTGCCTGGTCCCTGTGGGTGTTGCCAGCGCCTCTGCTGGACGGGTTTCTGGATCAACCACATGTTCCCCACTGGCCCTGCCATCTCACTCTGGACTCTCCTGCCCCCTCAGACCCGCTGAGTCAGCACAGCAGTGACAGCAAGGAGGAAGCCTCAGTAAGCGGACTTCACCTTAGAATGCACTGCACCGGGCTCTTTCGGAGGTCTGTGGTTTAACGGATTAAATGTTGGGTCTTTGACAAGTCTTAGTGCCTGGGATTTCACAACAGCGAGCATTAGTGCAGTCCTGGGGGTGTCCATCCTGCAGGACATGCGGCTGTGCGGGGGCGTGTGGGGCCCTGCGGGGCCCTGCTGAGACGTGGCTTGTGGAGTCAGCCTGCCAGCTCCAAGAGCAGGCGCCGCCTCAGGCGAGGCTTCCACAGGAGGATCCTGAACTAGGAAGTCAGCGTGACTTCCCAGGGCCCAGAACTTCTCGTGCTTGTTCCTGTTTTTCTTTCAGTTTTACTGCCTCTGGTTTGGGGCAAATAGAGGTGGCACAGTTCTTACCTAAAAGATTCAGTGAGAAACGTTTGCCAAGTTACGGCTCTTTAAAACCAATTTTAAGAGCGTGTCTGTATGAGCCTCCCGCAGTTTGTGCAGGACATGGTGGGGTGGGAGGGGGAGGAGTAAACGTTGCTCTGCATAGCTTTGGATTGCTTCCCGGGTTACAAGTTACTTTTAAAATGAAGATAGCTTATACATTTAATATAGTTACATTAGAAAGTTTTAATACAGGCTTTATTTGGAATGACACTCTCACAGAATGTGTTCCGAAACATTTTCTGGACAAACAGCGTCTCAGCTGGCTCTCTCTCACCTCAGGAGGGAAGCACGTTTGTGGAGACATCCCTGGCTGCGCTCCCAGTGTCTCCTCCCGGCAGCGCTCTGGGGCCTGGGCGTAGGCCTGGTCTGTCTGCTTTTAGAAGGGTGGGCTCCAGGAGAATTGGGGCCGGGGAGAGCTCAGGAGAGGCAGAGCCCTAGGTCTCAGCAGGAGTGGGGGTCCTGGGCTAGAAAGGAGCCTGGCTGAGTAGAAATACGATGTGAGCTGCATGTATGAGCCATGCTGGGAGTTTAATTTTCTAGTAGCCACATTTTAAAAAGTAAAAAGAAACAGCATTAATTTTAATAATATACTTTATTTAACTCAGTATAGCCGAAATATTTCAAAATGCAGTCAGTATAAAGAATTATGACATATTTTATATTCTCTTTTTTTTCATACCACGGCTTTGAAAGCTGTCCATATGCTCCACCGCAGCACATCTCCATTCGCACTGGCCACATTCCAGGTGCTAGTAGCTACCCGGGACTCGTTGCCAGCTGTGGACGGGCAGGGGTGGACCTTCTGAGTCACGAATAGAAGATGGACAGAGGTGTAGGAAGGGGTCCTGTCTGGTTTATAACTCCAGTGGTGTCTTCAGTGGATCCCCCTCTCCAGGAGAGCACAGCTCTAAATGTGTGTCTGTAGATCGAGAGTCCTCCTCCAGACAGTGGGCTTGGGAGGAGGGTGTGTGCACTCTCGTGGTTTAACTTTCCTCAGAATTTTGTATACTGTGTATAAGCGTATTAATAAGATTATTTGTGTTATTTATTATGTATATACTTATATATAATTATTATATATTACATATTAATGGATTCATACCAACAATCATGAAGATGGTACAGGACAGGGCAATATTTTGTTTTGTTACACCTAAGGTTGCCATAAGTTGGAGCTGACTGGATGGCAGCTAATAGCAATAATTACTATACGTATATATTAATATATATATTACATCTTTGTCTAAGGAGTACTGGTGGCACGGTGGTTAAGCACTTGGCTGCTAACTGAAAGATCAGCAGTTTGAATCCACCAGCTGCTTTGAGGAAGAAAGATATGGCAGTCTGCCTCCGTAAAGATATATAGCTTTGGAAACCCTATGGGGCAGTTCTACTCTGTCCCTTAGGGTTGCTATGAGTCGGAATTGACTAGACAGCAACGGGTTTGGTTCTGTTTGGAGAGGTAGATATAGATACATATTTCAATGAAAAGAAAGAAGGCTGCGGAGGGCACGCGTTTCGGTTTTACCTGTGAGCTCTTAGACCTTCAGTATCAACGTGGTTATTTTTAATCTTTCAAGCTTCACCAAATGAAGTTACAAAACAAAGGTGTTCCTAGCAAAAAGCGTGCTCACATCCCACACTCTCCTTATTAAGGTATCATGCTAAATGCTTTGACTTGTAATGAAAATATTGTGACTAGTAAGTAGAAATATTGTGACAAGCTAGAGCATTTAGGGTTGCTATGGAAACCTTCCCCCTTCTCGGTCCTCGGCGGGGTTGGCGCGGAGGCACGGCAGCTGCAGCCGCCTCTTTGCCTTACTGTAGCTCGAGTCTGGGCTGTCAGTTGTCTGTGAGTAGACTTGGGCCACAACAGAAGGAAGTGCCCGGGTGCTGCAGGTGGGCTCCGGCCAGGCAAGGCGCACCTTCTGTCGTGTTCAGGCTGCACTGAGAGCACGGGAGAGCGTGGAACTTCAGGGCGGCTTTCAGAAATGATAGCTGTTGGCGAGTGGCTCTGTCATCCAGGCTGTAACCAGTGGACTGGCAGAATCCAGCCCGGCCTTCCCTCTTCCAAAGCCTAGCACCGCTGAAGTGTCATTGAGGGAGTTGAAATAGTGTTTGCACCTAGCAGTGGGACCCCAGAGAAAGTCGTGGGGTGCCCTGGAGAGGCAAAGCCCCTTCCTCTCCATCGTTCTCCCTTGACTGCTGGTTTGTGGCTGAGGGGGTTTGGGTTTATGGATTTATGGTGAGTGATGGGCCCACTGGTCAGCCAGGACCCTCAGGGTATGGGGCTTGTTCTCCGGCAGTGGGGGAGCCTTGCCGAGCCACACAGCGGGGGGACCTGGACCAGGTGGTTTGCTGGAAAAAGAGGGAAGGAAAAAAAAAACCTGTGGGAAAAACATACTTTGCTTAATTCTGCGTAGGGTCATTTTGATGATAAAGGAAGAGGGGTGTTACCCCCACCCAGGACAACAGCCTTTCTTTACTTTTTGGGCTTTCCCTCAGCTGTCTTGGGGCACTTTGGAGGATGTGCAGGGAGCCTTAGTTTGGTCAGTTTCTCAGAACTCTGACAGAGTGAGGCGCCCTAAGTCATGCTCACTGCACCCAGCCTGTGAGGAGACCGGAACAGTGAGAGTCCCCTTGGCCCTGCTGGAGCCTTCTCCCTCCCTGGGTCTGATGGGGTTTGTTGTGCGTCTGCGTCTCGGTGCCCATCTAAGTTTGCTCCTTCCCTCCCACTGCACAGTGGCCCTGGAGGCCGACAGTCCTCTCTGCCTGCCCTACAAGACGCTGGTCTCCACGCTGGGAAGCATGGTGTTCAGTGAGGGCGAGGCCCAGCAGCTCATCGAGGTCCTATCTGAAAAGGCCGGCATCGTCCAGGACACCTGGCACAAGGTGGGTCACCTCCCTGCCGCAGGGCACTCCCCCTCACCTCTTCTCTCAGGGCTGGCGAGGGGTCGTTGTTGCCTGGCATGGGTGCCCCAACATCCCGGGGGATGCTCATGCTCTAGGCGAGGACTCGGGGGTGGCACGCAGGAGCCTGGAGCCCAGCCGGTTTGGCCAGAGTGTGGGGCTCTGTGCAAGAAGCCCTGTACGAGCCCAGAGTGTCCCTCTCCAATGTCCCTTCAGTGTGTCTGGTGATGACCTGCGCCCCCTTGCTCCCCAGACAGAGCTGTATGACACGTGTGTTTCTTAGGCAGAGCTAGAATTTAAAGTACTTTTACTGGAAAGTTTTGTGGCACCCTTTAGCAGTTAGAGGTGTGCTGGGGTTTCCTGAGAACCAGGCGTGGTAGCCCCTACCCTCAGTGTCCAGAGGTAGGGAGCTCCTCGCTAAGTCAGCATCAGGGTCTCCTAGGGGCTGTGACTGAGGGTGTCAAATGACCACCCCTTCTCTAAGCTCACCCCCACCATCCCTCAGAGGACCGTCGAAGCGAGCTGGTGGGAAACATCATGCTCTGGAAGCTAACCTGGAGTCCCTGCCAGCAGGCGGGCAGTGAGGTTGGGGAGCCTGCCCATCTGGAAGCTCTCACCTCTCACCTCTTGAAGCCTCTGCTGCTGTTGGGGTCCAGGCCTGGTTGCAGGGAGGACAGCAGAGATGCCTGTTCCATTTCTGCTAACATGTTCTGTGGCATTTATAGGCCACCCAGAAGGGCGACCCCATGACCATTCTGAAGCGCCAGCTGGAGGAGAAGGAGAAGCTGCTGGCCACCGAGCAGGAAGATGCGGCCATCGCCAAGAGCAAGCTGCGGGAACTTAACAAGGTATGGCCAAGCGCATTCCGTGGGCTCCTTCCCCATCCTCCCAGAGCCCCTTGGGTCATGGGGCCAGGCCCGGCACAATCGGGTGACGTGACTGGTGTGACAGATCTGCAGACCCCAGGAGCTTGAGGCCAGGGGCACCCTTCAGCGGTGCCTTTTGGCTCTGAGGGGTGGTAGGCTGCCTTCCTGCTGGTTATAAGCACACCTGGAACATATGTAGAGGGTTAGGGACCTTGGCTTGTGGTCAGGATGGACCAGAACTGGCCTTTACTGATGGTCCCTTTGAGGGGCTGTCTCTTCTAGGGGTTGTGCCCAGAAAGGAGGGGACGCGGCGACCCAAGGTTGTCTTCTGGAGAATTGGAGCACACATTTGTGGGGAGGTGTTAGAGGAGCTGCTGTCCCCCTTTTTCTGATGTCCGTGGACCGATCCTGCAGGAAACACCTGTCTTTACTCTCTGCTGGTGGCTTGGCCCATAAACTTCGTGCTCAGTGAGTGATGCCCGGTGAAGGCCGGAGCAGCACACTTGTCTGAGGAAGCCACTGGATGCGAGAATACAAGGTGTCTCTCCCTCCCTCTTCTCCGTCCTGGAGGACTGCTGGGCGGGGGACGGGGGTGCTGTAGACTACAGCAGTGCTTCTCCATCCCAGCAGACAGCTGTGGGTGGCCTTGCCCCCTCCCCAACCCCCCAGCCCCACCAACCCCAGTCTGTCTACACAGGGAGGACAGGACTTGGGCAGCAGGCCCAGGGGACGGTCTGGGATGCAGACATGTCCCTTCCAGGAGAACTTCCACCTGATTACTAATGAGGAATTGGATATGAGTTCAGGGGGCGCAGCTCAGAGCCAGAAGGGAAAGTCCGTTTGCTAGGGACAGGTAGGAAGCAGTGAGGAGCCTTCGGTGGCCACTTTTTAAATGTTACACCCAGGAGAAGAGGAAAAGACCAAGCCTCCCAGGGCTTTTTGCCCGTGTGGGCTGCTGTAAGCTTTCCCGAGACTTGGCCACACTCGGCCTTCTTGTGAGCTTGTCTTGTATGGGTCAATGCAGGGCTGGCTGGAGCCCCTTGCCTGGCTCACGGAGCTGACTGCGCATCCCTTCCCCACTCCATGTTCAGTGATGTCACTCTGGGGCTTGATGTGGGCCATGACAAGAGTGTTCACACCACAGAAATTGGCAAATGCTACAGATCACACGAGACCCTCCCCTAGCCTCATCCTGAGAGCTGGCTGACCAGCTCACCGTTGGTTAAGAGTCTTATTTTAGAGAGCCATTCTTCTGTACTCTCTTTCAAACAGATTGTGAAATCCCTGTGAAAATGCAGTGACTCCCAAATAAATCTCAAGCCAGAGGAGATGGGGTGAGCACAGGGCTAGGTGGCAGTGTAGTTTCCGGGTTACTACCTATGCATGCCCCTAATTTAGGGTGGGTTTGAAGTGTGCCAAGGGGGTGGGGGACAGCCTTCAGTGGTGATGGTGGCCCGTCCCTTCCCTGTTGCTGGGGTCTCCATCCACCTTGGGAGGGGCGACAGGTGGGGGCATGTGACCTACATGAGAAGCCTCCCTCCCCACGTGTTGGTCATGGTGTCCAAGCTCTCCCTCAGTGGTGGCCCCATGACAAGATTTCCAAAACCATGATGGCTGCTGATACCCAGGTACCCTCATCAGCTCTAAGTGCGTTCCTAGCCCCCACCCCCGGGCCGGACAGTAGATCCCCTGTTGGTAGCTGCGGGGAGCCGTGAGCTACCTGGGCCGCAAGCCCTTTGTTCACCTGCTGTTCTCCCAGTCCGGGATTCCCAGGCTCTGAGGTGAGGGGGAGTTTGCCAGTGGTCCAGCTAGGCCCGCCCTCCCTGCCTACACCCACCTCACTCACTTCAGGGCGGCCTCCGTGGCTCCCACACGCAGAGCTGGTCCCAGAGACCCTCTCTAAACTGCACCCTGAGCTCAGGTCTGCCCACTGAGCTCCACTTTCCCACCTTGCTTCCTCTGTACACAACCCACTCTCCTACCTCTCCACGCCCCCTACACCTCCCTCCATCTGCACCCAGGCACACCGGGCCCTTTCTCACCTTCTCTGGGCCGCGCTTCCTTATCCTGAACCTCAGTTCCATCTCCCTTGTTCGGAGCCCTCTGGCACCCCCGTTTTTCCCTCGTAGCACTTAGATCTTCGGTTGTCGTTAGACTGGGAGCCCCTGGAGAGCAAGCAGCGTGCCCGCCTCTGCGTGGCCCTGCCGAGCAGGCACCTGGGAGTGAGTGGCCCCGAAGGCTGAAGCTGCTGCCAGCCCACAGGAGCCTGTGTTGGCCTCCTACGTCCTCCACGTGTAGATGGTTCAAGGCTGTGGCTCATGCATGTGGCCCTTGCCCTTCCCTGTGCCCCTGGAGTTTACGACAGTGAGTCTTGGTGGCCCTGTGGAGAGTTTTGGGCAGAGCTGATGTGCCTGTTTGATTCTTGTGTTGTATCTCTTAGCCCAATATTGTTGAGCAAAATTACATAAGAAAGTAAGTTACTGAAAATGTTTAAGTTCTTCTTAACTTAACCCTCCACGAGCCGGTGAGATTGAGAGGGTCTGTGTTTTGTCTTCTGGTTCCCCTCGTGTTCTCTTTGTCCCTGTAAAGAGGTTTCTGTAGTTGACAAAGAAGGTTTTGCTTAATTCGTTTTCTTGGGGTCTGCAGTTGAAGGTGTGATTTAGGCGCAGAGGACTTCTGGCATCATCTGCCAAATCGTGGCCCCACACACATTGCATCCGTGGCAGAGTGGGTCAAAGGTTTGCAGGAGCCGGTGGGCTTGGGCACCCAGAGCACTGTCCTGGGCCTCTGGGAATCTCCCAGGCTTCCGGCGGAGCTCCAGTGATTTGTGGCCAGGAAGGCATAGCCCTTGTGGAAAACGTTCTGTCATCCTCACTCTGTCAGGGGTCCTTTCTTTGGGGCTCTATCCTGAGCGACTCTCAGACAGACCTCATCCTGTGCCTTCTTGGATGCCTGGGCCTCAGGGCCCTGGAGGGGATCAGGCTGTGAGCCAGGGTGCAGTTATGGAGGCCCCCGACAGGTAGTGTGCCCTGGGAGAGCAGGAGGTGTTCGTGCTGCAAGGCCTATCCTCCTGTCGCTGGCCCCCACTCGGGGCTGGGAGCTGAGCCAGATGAGCAGGGCGCCCCAGCCGCGGCAGCCCAGCCGCGGGAGCTCACGCCACGTGGGGCCCACTCTGAGGCTAGGGACAGCAGCTGAAAACGCAGTGGGGTGTTGTCATCTCCCAGCCCAGTCAGCGGAAACTGGGTCGATGCCCCCTGCTTGGGACACTGTATAAGAAAATAAATGTGACCCGTGCATCTGAATGAAGGATTTAACACGCAGGAGGAAGGAAGGGAGGCCATGGAGGGCTGGGAAGAGTGGGCCTTTCTCTGTCCTTTGACAAAGCCCAGGGCAAAGCAAGAGACAATCCTGCTGAATTCTGGTCCCTTAGGACGCTGGGGCCTAGCGCCCTGAGCCTGCATGGGGGCCACCCAGGGCTGGGGAAGGGCATCCCCAGACACCTCAGCACCAGCCTCTGGGGGCCCACGGTGGCAGAGGAGGGTCGGGGGGGTGGCCTGTGAGGGGCTGCACCACTTGCCCTTCATGTGGCCCCAGGCCTCCGAGCTCTGATTGCACCATCTACTTCTCCAGGCTGTGTCTGGGGAACCCAGCACGGAGGGGCCAGCCTGGAAAGTGACTCATGCTTTACTCACCATGGAGGCTGTGCCATCCATCGCACCCTACTCTGCCCACTGCGGGCCGGTGGGGCATCCTTTTAGAGGAGATAGTGCGGTGAGGTCCTAGCCGCTGGGGTGCTTTCCTGTGTCCTGAGAGCTTCTGGGGCCAGGCCTGACGTGAGGTCTTGTTGCTGCCCCCTTCCTGGGAGCTGCCTGGGCTCACACAGTCCCAGGTTCGGGTCACAGTCCTGCCACTTGCAGCTGCCCACAGCCCTGGCCAGGGTTGGTGTCTCCAGGGCTCAGTGTTGTCAGCTCTGAAGTGGAGGTGATAATGCTCACCTCACCAAGGATGAAATGAGGTGCTTGTCCAGAGTGGGCACAGTCTAGCTGCCCCTCCACTTCTCTAGATAATTAGGAGGGAGCTTCTTAACTTAGACTCTTGCTGGCCTCTCACCCTGGGTGGGGTCCAGGAGATAATTGTCTTTGAAAACTAGGGCCAGTGGGTACCTGGGGTCCTAGTGCCTGCCGGACATACGGAGCCACAGTGGCACCCAGTGACCACCCCGACCAGCACAGCCTCACCTCTCCTGGCCTCTGGTCCCCTCCGGTCTCTGGCAGGAGGACATTCTGGTCCTAGGGCTGGGGCTCTGCCTGGGGTGGGGGAAGTCCCCCACTTCTCTGATCCACTCCCCAGGGTAGAGGCAGGGTCTTGAATCTCAAGGGACACTTGCGCCCCATCACCCAGCCAGCTGGGCCCACAGTATTCCTGCCAAGCCATTGCCAGCCTGGCTGGAGGAGCAGCCTCGCCTGTTTTGTCACTCTGCTCCGCTGCTGCGGCGCACAGGCTAGCCCTTCCCACCTGCACAGTGCCCTCCCAAGGTGCCGGTCCCCAGGCCTTGCATCTGGTGTACATCATGGCATCTTTCCCTGGGGCTCTCCAGAGGTGGGCTGACACCCTGGCTACAGTGGGACGGCAGCCCCCCGTCCCCTCCCCCTCCCCTCAGGGCTCTCCACCTTCTCATCCTGAAAGTGATCTGCGGGTACCTGGAGTGTGTTCATCATGGGCTGAGCCAGTGCCCCTGAGCCCCGGCAGTGCTGGTTTTGCCGCCTCCACAGTGGCCACGTTGACAGCTGGCCCACAGCTCCATGGGGCCAGCAGGGCTTCCTAGGGATCCCTGGCGGCCTTGTGGTTGCTTTCTGCCGCACCGAATGTGGTCTTCCCGAGAACTCAGCACGCAGGGGGAGCTCAACAGTGCTCTGCTCTCGAGTTCCTTCCAGCCCCACGGTGCTCTGAGTGTAACAGATACCACCTGCAATGGTCTCCATCCCATCTGACGGGCCCCCACCCCTGCCCCCAATGACACTGCCCATCTCCTCACCTGCCCCTCTCACTGCTTGCCTCAGGAGCTGGCTGCGGAAAAGGCCAAGGCAGCAGCCGAGGAGGCCAAGATGAAGAAGCAGCTGGTGGCCCGGGACCAGGAGATCACGGCGGTGCAGGCACGCATGCAGGCCAGCTACCATGAGCACATGAAGGAGGTGCAGCAGCTGCAGGGCAAGGTGGGCCATGGGGCCAGAGCTGCTGGGGGTGCTCTGAATTGGGACAGGTTCTTGGGGGGCCAGGACCTGCTCCATGTGGCAGGGCAATGCCAGGCAGCCCATTCCATGCATGTGTGTGTTTGATGTTAATAACCAGGATGGGGTAGAATACATCACAGGGAGCACTTTTTCCAGAGCAACTGGTTGCAGCTGGCCTGTGTCCCTGTCTCCTGGGTGACCACCTGTGGGGCAGGATCTCAGCTTCCCGGGGAGCCTGGAGCAGGACTGTCCAGGTTGGGAGGCCTGACAGCTGCAGAGCTCCAGAGTCGGGCCCGAGGCCAGCGCCGGGCAGCGGCCCCTCCAGAGTGGCACTCTAGCCAGGGCCCTGGTACTCGTGTCTGCAGCCTGCGCTCTGTGCCTCCTGGGCTGTGACTTCCCCCTGCACAGTGCAGGAGGCGCCGTCGGAGGTCAGTGGGCTGGGACGAGTCTTCCTTGAGGTGATGGTAGGCTGTGGGTTGCAGCATTGTGGTAGACCTGGCGACCTCAGAGGCAGAGGTGGACGGGGGTATCTGAGACTCTGGGCTAGTGCTCGTCCCCTGGGTGGACCAGGCTGGGAGGCCTGGTGCAGGGGCCACTCCGGCGCTAGAGCTCTGTGGTCGTCAGGCCTCTTGTTTCATAGGACCTTCCCAGCCTCCTGGTGGAGCAGGTAAAGCCTTCCCAGGGCTTTCTGTTCGCGGGCTGTGTTCTCACTGACCTCAGCCCAGAAGCTGATTCCTGCTGTAAAGCAGGTGCCTCGCCTCTCCAGCTCTGATACCGTTATTGTTGACGTTTCAGATTCGAACTCTTCAGGAGCAGCTGGAAAACGGCCCCAACACTCAGCTGGCTCGTCTGCAGCAGGAGAACTCCATCCTGAGGGACGCCTTGAACCAGGCCACCAGCCAGGTGGAGAGCAAGTAAGCCCAGACTCCTGGTCTGCAGGAACAGCTGCATCCCAAAGGGTTCCAGAACCTGGGGAGGACCCTCGCCGAGACCTGGTGCTGGGCTGGCAGGTGCACCTTGGCTTTCTTAGGGACTGCAGGCCTGCAGGTAGCCTCAGTCTCCGCCCTGAGCCCTCCGCCTCTGCAGTGAGCTAGGACTCAGAGCCCAGTGTCCTCTTGGTGGTGGCAGCTGCAGGGAGAGGGCGAGCTTCAGGGCAGCTTTCCCCCGTCGGGCCAGGGTGTAGATGTGGTCGGTGCCCTCAGCACTCTTGGTGCTGGCATCTTGCCTTCCTGCCAGAGCGGCTGCTCTTGCACGCCTGTCTTCACTCCCCAGTGTGAGGCCTGAGTATGAGACCAGGCAGTTGTCTGAGAACTTGCTGGTGGTGTAGGGGCCTACCGTGGGCCTGGGGCCTTGACCCCCCCCACTGCCCTGCGTTGACGTGGCCTCCTCTCTGGAAGGGATGGTGGTGTCTGCGAGCACAGGTGGTAGCATCGTATCACAGCACACAGGTCCCTGCTCAGCAGTGTCCTCTCAGTAAGGATCACCTCTCAGCAGGAGTGCTGGAGAGCCCGAGCCCAGCGCTCAGTCCCCACGGTGAAAGGCAGCTCTACCTTCTTCCCGTTCCCCATCTAAGGTCACAGTCCCCACCCACTGGCCCTGGAGAAGCAGCTGCGTTTCTCTCAGCTCATGGTGCTATGGCTTCTCTTGGCCTGACACGCCTGCGGTGCACACTTCTGAGGCTCTGCGTTATCCCCAGAGTGTCTGTTCGGTGAGGAGAGTGGAGAGCAGCAGCACCCCTCAGTCCTTCAGTGGCAGGGAGCCTCGGCAGGGACATCTGTGGCCCATGCCTGTTTTTGCCAGTTCTGCCCCAGTGTGGAGTAAATGTAAAGGCCTCCTCCAGGCAGCGCCCCTCCTGTCTGGAGACGCCCCCTGGCCTTGTGTCCTCTGGGTGTGTGCGCACACATCTTCATCTCCTCCTCACCCGTCGTCTGGCAGGGGACTTGGGGCTGCTGTTTCCTCAGCCACCATAAGCAGGAGGAGCACGTGGGGCAGAGGGCGGCTCTAGCTTCTCTCGTGGAGTCAGCTGTGGACCCTAACTAGGGACAGCTCCAAAGCCTGGAGCTGTGTCCCTCGAGGCGGTGGCCGCTGATCTCCAGTCAGTCTAGAGTATTCAGCAGCAGGACAGATTTTTCTCCAGGCCCTCGTAGGGTTCCAGAGCCATGTGGGTCCAGGAGCTGCCCCAGCCCCCCGTCATCACCCCCATTGCCAGGAGTCTGGCCGCCGGCACGAGTGCTCTAGTCTGGAGTGTGAAAAGCGTGCACTTGCGGCCCTGCTGAGGGCTTTGCACAGCTTCCCGGCGGCACAGACGAGGACGCGGAGTCCAGGGAGGTGGTGGCTCCACACCCCCTAGCTGGCTGTGCAGAGCGGCCAGGGCCCGGGCTCCCCAGCTGGGCCTGCACGGCCACCCTGGTGTGGTGGGTAGTCCTCTCGCCTCCCCCGCCTTGTCTGGTGCCCTCACTGGACAGCGGTCACCATTGTCCTTGCCGCACCTCATTGCTGAGGAGGCAGGCGCTCAGTGGCCCCGGCCCCTCTCTTCCTTCAGTCGAGTCTCTCTTTTGCTCCTGAGCTCTGAGACACAGCTTCTGAAGCACAGCATCAAAGGGTTTGTTTTGTGAAGAACACAGTGCCCAGGGTCCTGCTTGGGGCAGCCTAGCCAGGCCCAGAGTTGGCCAGAGAAGGGGGCACGGAGACCCCCAGGCTGCCCTTCTGCAGGGTCAGGTCCCCCAGAGTTGGCTGCGATACGGGGCCCATTAACAGCACCTGGATCAGCCCTGAGGATAAGCACACCTGGCCTGTCCTCTGTAACACCTGGGTGCTCCTAGGAGGCGTGGGCTGCTCTAGGGCCCGTTTGCTGTGCTCTGTCCCGTGCGTGTGCTAGGCTCCAGCACAACGCCCACAGGCCCCACACACCAGGTGCGACAGCAGTGGTTTTGGGAATGGCTCCATGACTCAGGCAGCTGTTTGTGAAAGAGCAGATCCCCTAGGGAGAATGCTTAGAGCACCAGCCTGGCCCCGGGGCAGCATTCTGGGCTGGCATGCGCCGACGCGTGTCCTTTTCCATCCATCATTGGGCCTGGTGGCTGTCCTGCAGGCAGAACGCGGAGCTGGCCAAACTTCGGCAGGAGCTCAGCAAGGTCAGCAAGGAGCTGGTGGAGAAGTCAGAAGCCGCGCGGCAGGAGGAGCAGCAGCGGAAGGCCCTGGAGGCCAAGGCAGCTGCCTTCGAGAAGCAAGTTCTGCAGCTGCAGGTGGGTCGGGGCAGCCACTTCGGTGGCCCTGTATCCGTGCAGGGAATGAGCCAGGGCTTGCCTGGCCATGGGCCATTCCTTTTTAGCTGTGACTGCGAAGCCTTGAGGTGCAGATAGACCTGGGCTCAAGCCTTCAGCCTTAGCCTCATTAATACCAGTGGCCACTAGAGCTGGATGGAGCTTTCTCTGTGCTAAGCATTGTTCTAAGCTCATCTAAGCACTTTGGAGCTTTAACTCAGTTCTCATTGTGACCCTATGAGGTAGATACTACTCCTATCTGCATTGTACCCATAAGGCAATTTTGAGGCCCAGAGAAGTTAAGCCGCTACCGCGGCTTACACAGCACGGGTGAGTCAGAGGCAGGATCAGCAGCCCTAAAGACGAGCTTCAGAGGTGTGCTCTGCCCCCACGCTTTCCACCACCCGGGGACACTGCAGCCTTCCAGTAGCTGGCTGAGTTACCGGCTGTGGGTTCAGCCTCTGGCTTCAGCTAGGGCCGGTTTTCTTCTTTCTCAGCCGCTTGTCTTCCCAGAAGGAGGCTAATGTTCCTTCAGAGGGGCCTTTCCTAGTGGGAGGAGGATTGTTCCCCTCCCTCCACAGGGTACTGGACAACATCAGGCACGTGGCCCCCTCTGCTGGCCTCACGACTTTGCAGTCCCCAAGCTGGTCCATGTCAGCAAGCTGCCCAGGGTGTGGGGGGCTGTCACGCCAGCTCAGGGTTTAACTTTTCTGGGTGACAAGAAAGCATTGGCTACCTGAGGGACTTTTGACCCTTTTTCTGCTCGATCATCGAGGCCAGGCTGTAAGTGTGGGGGCGCTGGGGCCCTCTCGTGGAAGGGACAAGAGACAAACACAAAACGGTAAGGTTGGTGTTGGGGTATGTAAGGGGACTGAAAGGAAACGTGGACAGATAAACGCGGTTGGAATTGATGGGGCGCAGCTGTGATGGTGAATGAGTTGTTTTTCTCATTTCGTGTGAAACAGGCCCACCCAGGCCAGTTAGAGCCCCTGGCACATCCTGGCTGGCTGTGTGTGAAGACCCCACGCAGCTCTGTTGTACCCAGGATGCTGCCCTCAACGCTGTGTTGTTGTCTGAGAAGGGGCTGCTCCAGACAGGCCTGGCCCGGCCCCGTCACCAGTCAGCCGCTCCTGCCTCTCCAGGCCTCAGGGCCCTCTGGGCTCCACAGCCTGGGACTGGAAGAGGAGGCTGTTCTGTCCGCTCTGAGAGTGGCTGGCCACGGGGCGACAGAGGTCAGGGTGTGCAGCTCCATCGTCCTCCCTGATGTTGGCAGTGGGACCTCTGGAGTCAGGCTTCCCCATTTAGGTCCCCTCTGCCACCTCCTAGCATGTTAACTCAGGAGCCTCAGTTTCCCTGGTTGTGATGTGGGAGTGGCAGCAGCCCCTGCCTTGTAGGATGGTTATGGTAGTTAACCATGGTGGCGTGCACAGAGAGTTAAGGACAGGGCGTTGCCCGTAACAAGAGCTCAGTAAATATGGGCTCTGAAAAGTCTCATTCCAGAAATGTCCTGGTCAGACTTGAAAATCTAGATTTTAGGAAGCATCTCTGTGTCACACACATGAGGAGTGAGGCTTTGTGTGTGGCTGTCCTTTCTTAATTTGAGGCACCTGTGCTGTGAGCTGGTTCTTGGGGGCCAGAGCATGTGTGGATACCTCCCGTGCTGGCCTTGGGGTCCCAGAAGTTGGCATTGGTTGGGGGAGACTGTCCCTGGCCCAGGATCCCCCTGGGTCAGCCAGGCCAACTTGGAAGAAAGTATGTGCCAAGAGTGTGGAACGCGTTTGTCCTGGCTCTTGTTTTTCCAGTGGATGAACTAAACCTTAGAAACCCAGAGGGTTTTATAAAGTCCGCTGGCCCACATAGCATGAGCCTAGCCCTGGGGTTGTCCAGTGTGGTTTTATAAAGTCTGCTGGTCTGTGTAGCACAGGCCTGGCCCTGGGGTTGTCCAGTGTGGCTTTATAAAATCCACTGGTCTCCGTAGCACAGGCCTGGTCCTGGGGTTGTCCGGTGTGGCTTTATACGGTCTGCTGGTCTCCGTAGCACAGTCCTGGCCCTGGGGTTGTCCGGTGTGGCTTTATA
>NW_004443978.1:10943893-10963004 GCF_000243295.1 Trichechus manatus latirostris
AGGCCTGGTCCTGGGGTTGTCCGGTGTGGCTTTATACGGTCTGCTGGTCTCCGTAGCACAGTCCTGGCCCTGGGGTTGTCCGGTGTGGCTTTATACGGTCTGCTGGTCTACGTAGCACAGGCCTGGTCCTGGGGTTGTCCGGTGTGGCTTTATATGGTCCGCTGGTCCATGTAGCACAGGCCTTGTCCTGGGGTTGTCCAGTGTGGCTGGCTCGTGCTTGTCACGCTCTCCCAGACAGAGAATCATCATCTCCTTGTCCCAAGATGCATGCACTTGCCTTCCAGTAAAGGCTTCTTTTTTTAAGTTTCTGGTTCTAAATACAAGTGGGCTTTTGCTTTTTTGTTTGCTTGTTGATGGAACAGTGTTCTCATTAATGTCAGTAGTGGATGGAGAGATGCATGCAGTAGTTGGCTCCTTGGAGTCTGAGTGAAAGGAAGGAGAGAGAACAAGGAACAGCTGGTGGTTGTGTTTCCAGTTGCGGATGTCTCCACCCCATTTACTTCGTTGCTGTGGGGGGTGCTGGAGCTGGAGGGGGACACGGGTGCCTTTGGGGCGGCCATTACCCCATCCTTGTTTCCTTTCCCCTCTTGGAGTTTAAACTGGCGCTCTGCCACGTTGTAATGCAGAAAGCGTCACTCACCCTCAGGCTGCCCAGAATTTTCTGCTGTGCAGCACTCACCCCATGGCCTGGTGAGATATCCCTGGCCTCACAGCCCTGCCGTCCCAGCCCTACCTCTGCCACAGTGGCCTTCGGGGGCACAATCAACCAGGCGCAAGTCTGCACAGCCTGGTGGAGAGTGGTGCCCCCCGTCGGGTCGGGGGCCTATGTCTCTGTCATTTTCCTTGAGAAGCTGTTCCCCTAAAAGGGAGTAAAAGTTGGGGTGTGGGTAACAGCAGTGTGTTAAATGGGCTGAGAGGTGGCCTCTGTGGGTGTGTGTCCCATCTTACCCAGCCCTGCCCCAGACAAGCTTCCTACAGAAACAGTGAGAACTGAATCTGTTGGGGTGCTGGCCACAGTCTGAGGCTGGACCTGGCAGTGCTGCCCCGGAGCCCAGTGTTAGGTATACCAGGGTGCTCACTGGAGCCGGAGTTGAGACTGTCAAAGATCCAGGACAGCCACCCCCCCAGTGTGCCACCTCCACACGGCTTTGTGGCCATCACGAGAACAAGGCGACCTATTCATACTCGTGTGAAAGTGTCTTTGCAAAATAGTAGGCCGAACCATACCAAATTGCTACTTTTGTAGGCCAAAAATGGCTGACAACCGGCAGTTTCATGTGGTTCAATGTGATATTAAAAACCAAGTCAGAAAGCTGTCCACTTGGAATGATCTTAATTGTGGGCAGTGCCCGTGTGTGTCTAAACGGTAGCGCACAGGCAGGAGGACCCTGCCAGGCCCAGCCTTCCTGCTGGGAAAGGGACCGAGGGACTGCTGGGGAAACAAAAACGGGATTGCGGGTCCCTTGCCTCCACCTTCACTCATTGGAAGGGTGCTGACTGGGACCAAGTTTGCTGCAGACTCGAGTGTTAAAGAAGGACGTTCTCTCTTGAACAGACAAACCAAGAGCTCGCAGCTCTCCTGGGCATGGGGTGGCCATATGGAGCCTGTGCCCTGCTCAGTGGCAGAGCTGATGAGGCTGGCCCTCTGTGTCCTCACGGCTCGTCCCCTCCCCTGCAGGCATCACACAAGGACAGTGAGGAGGCCCTGCAGAAGCGCCTGGATGAGGTCAGCCGGGAGCTGTGCCGCTCCCAGACCAGCCATGCCAGCCTCCAGGCGGACGTGGAGAAGGCCCAGGAGCAGCAGCAGCAGATGGAGGGTGAGAGCATGCTTCTCGGGCGCCTCACTCTGGGCCCCATGGGTAGGCTGGTGCTGGGTCCGGGCACCACCCTGTCCCCAGAACCTGCTCCTGTGAGGGAGTTGGCGAGGAGGGAACTGAACCCTGTAGCCGAGGACTGGGTGTGGAGAAGTGGAAGGCGCCACCCCCTGAGACTCCCCACAAGCGCCCTCCACCCTCCAAGCCCTCGTGGCTGCTGGGTGAGCCAGGGTCAGTCTCCTGAGGCCATCACTGGCCGCTTAGTGCTGCATGCTTCGGCCTTCCTGGCTCTCCCGTCTCGATCTACTCGGAGGCCACACCAGGGTTTGGAAGGCCGTGGTCTTCCTGTGTGCACGGGCCTGCTTCATGATGGGGAGAGTGGGCGAAGACAGGCCAGTGACAGCTGCACGTCCAGTGTGCACCTGGATCCTGAGTGACTCGTGCTGGGCACAGTCACGGGCATCAAGGACTTGCAGGACGAAGCAGTGCGGCAGGGCCACCCTCTACAAGGGATACTGGCGTGGTCAGATAAACCTGCAACAACAGTGTCACATGGCGCTGTACCCCACACAGAATAGCCTACATGACCTAGAGCAGGGGTGACGACTGCTTCTGTGCAAAGCAGGCAGGCTGTATTTTTGGCTTCATGGGCCACACAGTGTCTTCACAAGTGCTCCCCTCTGCCACTGCAGTGCAGAAGCAGCCACACAATGTGGAAGCGGATGGGCCTGGCCCTGTTCCAGTAAAGCTCCGTTTACTAAAGCAGGCTGAGGGGCAGTTTGGCCCGCAGGGCGTAGTTGGCTGACCCCGGGTCCAGAGGGCCAGGTGTGGCTTTAGATTGGTGGTCAAAGAGGACTCACTGGGGCAGGAGGGGGTCTAAGCTGAGCTCTGGGTGACAGGACGAGCTAGCCCTGCAGTCACCAAGGACCAGGGGAGTAGGGGTGGCCGGTGCAGGGCCCTGAGATGATGACCTTGGTATGACTGCATGAGAGGGCCAGGTGGGCAGGCCTGGGAGTGGTGTGAGTGTGCCAGGAAGTGACCAGAGGGCTTGGGACAGTGGATGAGGCCATCTGATTGGCACTTCGGACACTGGCACTGTGTGGAGAGAGGACTGTAGGGCAGGTGTCACCAGGAGACTAGGGAGGAGCCCCTTGTCCAGGCCAAAGGGGGTGATGGGGCTTGGCCCAGGTGACCATGAGGTGTAAGTGGGGAGGAGGTGGGATGTGGAGCCAGCAGGCCTTGCCAGCAGCTCAGGCGGCGAGGGCATGCAGGGCGAGGGGCCTGGGCACTCAGGCCGAGCTGCCTAGTTAGTGTCACTGGGAGGGCAGGCCGGCTGCAGAGCCGTAAACATGGGATAACATTTAGAGCAACAGGACTGTCTGAGCTCACCTGGAAGGAGGGGAATCTGGACACTGCAAGGTTGGAGATGGGGAGCAGGAGCCAGCCAGAGAAAGCAGGGCCGGTGGGATCGGCAGGCAGTCACTCCCTGGAGAATTTCTGGTCCTGTCACTCCTGGCTTGGTGCGCACTGTGAGCAAGGTCTCCTGGAGAAAGAATCCTTAGAAACTTCAACTCAGATCCATTCTGTGGTTTTCCATAGGGGAGTAGAAGGCACTTCATTCTACCTGAATGGGTCCTGGAGTGTGGAGCCGGGGATGATAAGCCCAGTCAGAGGTGTATCCAACATCCCCAGCACACAAGCAGGCACAGGGAGCAGGGCGTGCAGCCCCGGCCTCTCTCTTGGTGTCTCTCACTGTCTCTGGTCTCCCTCTCTCATCTCCCTCCTCCTACGGCAGAGCTGTGCAGCAAGCTGCAGTCCTTAGAAGCTGAGGTGAAGAGCAAGTGTGAGGAGCTGGGCGGCCTCCAGGGGCAGCTCGTGGAGGCCAGGGCTGAGAACACGCAGCTCACTGAGAGGATCCGGTCCATCGAGGCCCTGCTGGAGGCCGGCCAGGCCCGCGACACCCAGGTCAGCTGGGCCTTCTCCAAGGTTGACAGGAGGAAAGGGAGGGCCCCATCCACGCCCCCCACCCACTGTATGGCACGGGGTGGTGAAGAGTGAGTGAGCTCTCTGTCTCTGTTCCAGGCCAGCCAAGCGGAGGCCGACCAGCAGCACGCCCGGTAAGTCTGGCGAGGCGAGGTCGCTTCATGCACGGCCATCAATGAGTGCCAGTCCCCCGGGGAAGGGCCTGTGTCAGAGGTCCCTTCTGTCTCCCTTCCTCCAGTGACAAGAGGGCAGGGTGGCCTGGCAGGAGTGAGGGCAGCCAGGACTCACCTGTAGGAGTGGAGGAAGGTGCCTTAGTGTGCTGAGGAGGTTGCAGTCCACTCGCTTTCAGTGGGGAAGGCTTGGCTGGTCATAAGGTTTCTACGTGTTTGTCAGGTAGGACTGAAGGCAAGGGATTTTAGGGACTTAGGTCAGTAAATCAAATAGGAAAGATTGTCACAAAACCCAGAATCAAGGACCTTGTATGTAGCCTACGCCTTTTGCTGGACCACAGATCTAGGACATGGCAGGGTTGTGTTCTGTATCCATGAGGTGACTGTCCTGTGGCCAGACCTTGCCCCCTCAGGGTCAGCAGGCCCCAGCTGGGTGTGGTCAGGGACTATTTCTCTGCCTGAGGGCTGGGGCCGGCACCTGGGCGGGGAACACAAGTCTGGCCAGAGTCCTTGGGATCGTTAACCAGGAGCAGGTGCCCATGAGGCCGAGAGTCCATAGAGCCAGCCCCGGGGGAGGAGGTGAGCTTGGGGGATGTCCTCCACCCTGTGCGGATGGCGGGACATGTCCCCGTTGTCCAGCTGACCCAGCTCCCTCGCCTTGGCAGCCACTGTGGTAAGTCACCTCGGCGCGCTTCTCATCCGGTGCAGCCCCACCTCAGTTCTGTTGTCTCCGGCATCTGGCCCTGGGCTTGGGGGCTGGGAGGGAAACCAGCCTCCCACAGGCCCAGCAGATCTCAGGGAAGACACAGCCCAGCCCCGCTGCTGGATTTCTGCCCCAAGCACACTTTTGTCCGGAGAGCTCGGGCTGACTTGGTTCCTAGTGGTGGTGGTTGTGGGGCAGGGACGTTGTGCTTGTTTGGATTTCTGCTCTTGTATTTTAAGACAAGATCTTAGGCCACACAGTGAGTTAGTGGCTCACTGAGTATCATCCTAAGAGGCGCAGTTTTACTCTTTTGCCTCATGCAGATGTGTCTGGTGAAATTTGGTTTTTATTTCCTTCCTAAACAAGTTTCTGAAAGTTGTGTCCAGGCTAGGTCATGCCTTCGGTTCTGGAGACTTGAAAGCTGGCCCCAGAAATTCTAGAATCAGGCCTCTGCTCCAGCCGCCTTGGCTCTCTTCTTCCTCAGGTTTTGTTCCCCTGGGGCCTGCTCTAGGGATTGCTGGCTGGAGACAGGTTGTTGCATATAATGGGGTGCGGGGGGCTTGGGGGAGCTTGGGTGCAAGTCGTGAGGTGGCACTCATGAGGGCTTACAGCAGGGCTTTGGGGGGCAAGATCTGTGGGTCCAAGACGAACAGCTGTCTTCCAGGCCAAGTGCAAGATGCATTTGGGGTCAAACTGAGGCTGTGTGGTGGCTTCGCCGACAGTGCCACGGCAGGGTCAGTGAGCCAGTGAGGCTTTCCGCAAAGCTTTGGCTGCGGCTTCCGATAGGAAATGCAACATGGATTCAACACACATAACTGAAGAGAGTTTTACAAGCCAAACTTACCTTTCCTACCTGTGATTCTGCTGTTTCCTTTGGTCTTGTTTTTCGCTTAAGAGAGGTGCTGGTACCCCACTAAACTGATTTCCTGACCCAATGATGTGTCACCACCTGCAGTTTAAAGACGTCAGATGGGTGGGTGGATGGGGGTGTACGTGTGGGCACATGCAGGCTGGCTGGCAGGGTGAGCAGCCAGAGCCTCGTGCCTCCCTGTGCTGATGGCACCCCCTCACCCTCTGCCTCACCCCACAGAGCATCCCGCCTCTGGGCCAGGGGTTTCTTTTCCGCACCTCAGAATGGCTCCGGCTGCTTTGATTCACATCAACACTGGCCAGCTCTGGACGTTAGATTTCATGTGTCCCTGGGGCCCTCCCCATCTAACATAGAAGGTGGGACACATTAAAGTGCCCGCTGGAAGCTTTTCCTCAGAAGAGCTGGTGCAGTTCTAATGTCACCCCCTCCCTTTCTGGATGAGGGTGGACCCACCCACAGGGCTTGGACCTGGAAAGAAACAGGAAGGTTAGGGCCAACATCTCGCTGGTCCCACGGTGCTGGGTTCCCCTCCGCTGGTCCTTCACACTCACACCCCAGGGGACTGAAAGGAGAGAGAAGCCCATGGGTCTTAGAAGAGCTTGGTTTTGGGCAGAGGATGGCCTGCCTTCCCACTGGTGAGAAGTTGGTGACCCAGGTGGCTGCTATGAGTCTCAAAGTGTGTGGGTGGCAGCGCTGTGATAAGTCCTAGCTTGCTGCAGAGGGGGGTCTTCTGAGGGTCAGCAGAGCCACAGAGAGAGGGCAGCCTACATGTCCTGTGGCGACGGGGCAGGACCAGGTCTAGTGGGTACAGCTCACCAGGTGGCAGGCTCAGTGCACGGGAGGAAAGAGCGTGTGGAAAGCACTGCTGCCCGGGGCGCATCTTGCACTACTCACCGGGGCCTCTTCAGCCCCTCCTGGTCCCAGCAGCCTCTGGGTTCTGCACCGCGGCCCCTGGCACTCAGGACTGATGTGCGGCTGGAGCGAGCTGCCTCTTGCTCGGCTTGTGCACTCCAGGTGGAACTGGGCTGCAGGCCCTAGGGGACGTGGTCTGGGGGTCGGGGGCCTGGTGCTGCTCCCTCTGCATGGGTGATCCTTGCTGGGTTGGGGCCTCGGGCCAGGGGAGGAACCATGGGCAGAGGAAGGGGAACACCTGAGATAGAGAAGCTGGGCAGGGGCCGGGGGGGCAGGGTGTGAGGCCTCAGGACCAGGGCAGTGAACCCACTGTTTCCCATCAGCCTCCAGGAGCTGGAGTCCCAAGTGTCGTTGCTGGAAAAGGAGGCCACTGAGCTCAGAGAAACTGTGGAACAGCAGAAGGTGAAGAACAACGTGAGTGTCCGGGACGGGCTCCTGCAGAGGGCGTCTGGCGGGAAGGGACTAGGCAGAGGCTGGGGGCAGGAGGGAACAGCCCAAAGAACCTTTTCTCTGAAACCTGCCCCAAACTAGTCAGGAAGGGCGCTTTGCCGGCCGAGCGGGTCCACTTGGCCCTGGTGGCCCCAGCAGGGCTGAGGTCCAGGGGACAGGCTGACCTCCTCCCCCTGCCTCGCCCTGCAGTCTCTCTGAGGGGCTTGCCTCTTCACACCGTGTGCCCTGACTGCCTCGTGTCGGGTGGGGCTGCCATGGCCTGGTGTGAGGTGCTGCTTGGGAGAGGCCACAAGCTGATGGGATGGGCCAAGGGAGAGGGCATTTTGTCCCTTAGCATCGGGTCTGCTTTGGGGTTCCGAATGGGTCAGGCAGTGCCCAGTTGGGGTGCAGCTTGTGGGACCATGTAGCCCATGTGGCCGCTGATGCTCCCCACACCTGCCCTTCCCCCAGGAGCTCCGGGAGAAGAACTGGAAGGCTATGGAGGCAGTGTCTGCGGCCGAGAGGGCCTGTGAGGAGAAGCTGTGCTCCCTGACCCAGGCCAAGGTCAGCCATCCTGCTCAATCCCCAGACATACCTGCTCTGACATCTCAGAGCAGTCCGTCGACGGAGTGGGGGTGACTGGCACCCAGAGCAACCCTGGGACTCCTGCGTGCCCTCCTCCTTGATTCCTTCCCTCCCTCCTTCCCTCCTTTCCTTCCACTTTTCCTTACCATGAGGCCGGAGGATGCACACTGGATTGCAGTTGCTCCGCTGGCCTCTGCCACCAGGGAGCAGAGTTGCACGCGGCCTCTGGGCAGAGGGCCCCCTGCTGCCTGACGTTTGAGTGAGTCCTTGATTGGGCTGTTATCATCGCTTTGCTCCCGTGGTGTCTTGTCTGAGCGGTCCTGCTGCTTTCTCAGGCCCTCTAGAGTCATGCAGGCTCAGCCCAGTGTGTTCTGTGATTTATCTTTAAAATAAGTCACAGAAGAAGACATTTTTCCTAGGGAGCCCTCAGGAGTCAGTGCCACATTAGCCTGAGGTGCGGGGAGGTCTCCGTTCCTTAGGGTGTCCACATTGCCCTGGAGCCTCGGTAGGGGCCAGTGCTGAGGCTTGGGTGGGGACATGGCCTGCACAGTCCTCTGGAAGGCACTGCTCCAGCCTCCCAAGCAGCGGCTTCAAGACCCAAGCAGGTGGCCAGCTGAGCCGTGCTGGGACTTCTGGCCCTGGGAGCCTCGCCCGCTGGTCTCCGTCCCTTGTAGAATGCCCCTGGCAGCCAGCCCCATCCCCCCAGCCTCGCTCTTACAGAATGTCTGGGTCCCCAAGGCATGAGCCTTGTGGTGATCTTAATGAACACTCCCAGGAAGCGGGAGAGTTTCATCAGATGAGGACCCCAAGATGAAGCAGGGTGGAGGACTGGCCTCAGATCAGAGCTGCTAGAAGCTTGGGCTGTGAGCCCTAGGAGGACCTCATGGATGTTCTGGCCTTTCTGTGGCACACAAAGAAGCTGTGACTGGAGTCATCACCTGCCTTGTTCACAGTCACGCAGCCATACAGACAGGAGCTGGCCTCAGGGTCTTCCAGCTCTTGCCTTTGACTCTCACAAGGTCACGGTCCCTGGGCACTGTCTGGACGACCAGGCATGTTAGGGCACTTCGCAGACGGGAGTCCAGAACATGTGTGTGCGGTGGCCATGCTGGGTGTTGTCTGTCGCCTGTTCTCCATAGCGCTGGGTCCAGAACGCCATCACCTCCAGCAGCTCTGCCCCGTTAGAGTTCCTAGTCCCGCTCACAGACATGGTCGGGTCATGGCTGTGGATGCAGCAGCTTTGGCCTGCAAGAGACAGGTTGTTCAAAAACACCCTAGCCAGAACCCTCGGTGGCCTCCCCAGTGCCAGCCTGGCTCTGGGCCTTGCTGTGTAGCTTGGTCGGTCATTCTTTTTCTCCTGTTTGTGCTGGGTAGGAGCTGCCAGCACTTCTCAGGAGGACTGCTGGGCTCCAGTGCCAGGGTGATCCCCGGGCCCCAGACAAAGTCCCTGAGCCTCACTTAGCCAGTTTTGCCATCTACAAAGTGGAAATGTTGATCCTCTCCCGGGTCGCTGGAGAGAAACCTCTGAGGCTGGTGGCTGCTGGCAGACACGCCTCTTCTCTACCTTTACAACCACCCCCACCTCAACTCTGCTTTCCAGTGTTTGGGGCCTCCTGACTGCCCCCCACCTCCTTCCCACCCGTTCCTCTTGCCCAGTCTTGGATCCTGCCTGCCTCCACACACACATGCACACACACTTGGAAAATGAGCACGAACTGAGCCTGAGCAGCTGAGCAGGCGGAGGTGTCCCTGCCATCAGGGGCTGCCGCGTTACCCTCAAGAGAGCTTGGTCTGTTGAGGGGTGCCGAGCACGGGCTGGTGTTAAACACCCTGCTCTGCCCACAAGCCACCTTGTTGTCTCCTCTGTGTTTGGCTCCTGTTTTGCTGGAAACACTGAGGCCATGGTCTTCCTGGAGGAAGACAAAGGCACAGATACACACCCCTCGGGTGTCCTCACTACACTCCCCAGTTGTCCCCCTCGCCGCGCTCAGCGCCTGTCCCCTTCTGCCCACAGGAGGAGTCCGAGCAGCAGCTCCGCCTGATTGAGACGCAGACCAGAGAGGCCTTGCTGTCCCTCCTGCCGGAGCTCTCTGACATATCGCACCAGGTAAGAGAGGAAGACTCCACCCCCACCCCCGTGCACCCCAAACCTTCACAGGCAGCACCACCAGGCCCTACCTCCCCTCTTCTGTTGCAGAATTACACCGAGTGGCTGCAGGAGCTCCAGGAGAAAGGCTCCGAACTGCGGAAGCAGCCGCCGGCGCCCACGGAGCCTTCGCCGGTGAGCAGGTGGGGGGCCCCAGTCCCCTCACCGCAGCCAGGAGAACGCCTGGTGGGGCTAACAGACCTGCTCTTCCTTCTGCCCAGGACCCGGCGTCCAGGCTGCAGGAGGCGGAGGAAGCCCAGAGCACCTTGCAGGCCGAGTGTGACCAGTACCGCACCATCCTGGCCGAGACGGTGAGCAGGGCAGCTGGGGCTGTGGGGAGGGGACGTTCGGGACCCAGTAGGTGGAGGCAGCGGAGGGCAGGTCTCCCCCTCTCTGGGTCCCATTTCTTCAGCTGAGTGATGAGGGGTGGGTCAAGGCTCTCCAAGGCGAGGCCTCCATGGCCACTAAGCTGTGGAGGGAGATGAGTCAAGGTTTGGGGCTGGCCTGGGGAGGAGACGCTTGGTTGGAAGGAGTTAATCGCTCCTGGGAGGAAGTTATGAGTGTTTGGCTGACTGCTGGACAGAACCCTGTCCCGTGACCCCAAGAGCAAGCGAGGCCAGCCCTCCCAAACCCTGGCCACCCTTCCTGCGGGCCTCATTCTAGAGGCATAGCCTAGCGGTTACAGGAGTCCTGCTGGCTTCATTCAGTCACATACCCATATAGTCCCTGAAGCCAGCATGGCACACAGGCCACAGCACCCTCCCCACCCCCCCCACCCCCTACTGTTGGACTGTGGCCACATTTGATCTCATGTAACTGGCAGCCGTGGGGTCCCCACAGAGGAGGTGGCAGGGTGGGGACTGAGTGGGCTGGGCATGGGAGGGAGCAGGCTGGCACCTCCAGGCCCTGGCCAACGGCCCTCTCTTGGTGCCCGCCTCACGCCCCGGCCGTCTGCAGGAGGGCATGCTCAAGGACCTGCAGAAGAGCGTCGAAGAGGAGGAGCAAGTGTGGAAAGCCAGAGTCAGCACCATGGAGGAGGAGCTGCAGAAGGTATGGCAGCTGCTCAGGTCCTTGGCACCCCGAGCACCCCTCCGACCCCCAGCCCGGGCCCTCAGCACCCGGAGCACCCCCCACCCCCAGCCCAGGCCCAGCGATCCATGCGTCACGCTGGGGCACAGGGGGCGTGTCTTCCACCCTTTCCCTAAGAGCTCAAGTATAACTCGGTGAGACAGACAGCTGGGCCCACACGCCCTGCAATCCAGGGGAAGCATGCAGCACCACCCAGGTCACTTGTGAGGTGTGGGGCCCGGTGGTGAGTTTCTATGATCCACATGAAGGGTGGCTGCAGGGTGACAGCTGAGCTGTCCTCGGCCTGGCTCCCAGTCTCATACTTGTCCACATCCACGGAAGGCCATGGAGGCCAGGTGGGTACAAGGTGGCCATGGCTGGGGGAGAAGGAGGCCGGCTCTCCTGCTGTGTGCCTGAGTCCTGAGCCCAGAGCAGCCTCTGAAGAGACGCCGTGGCCCTCCTGGCTGACTTTTCGTGGACCCTCTCGCTTCCAGTCCCGTGTCACAGTGAAGCATCTCGAAGAGATCGTAGAGCGGCTGAGAGGAGAGCTGGAGAGTTCTGACCAGGTGCGTGCAGGGCTCCGCTCAGCTGCCTCTTCTGTCCCTGGAGTCCCTGAAACATGCCTTGTTCCAGAGCCGTTTACTTCCCTTTATGGGCCCCTTAGGATGAGGCTGTTATCCACCAGACCAGGTGACCCTATCTGGCCTGTTTCTCCTCAGTGAGAGGCTCATATCACTTCAGCCTGGCCTGAGACACACCATGGGCCCACACAGATCACCTGGGCCTGGCTGGCCAGGGTGGGCCCCACCTCACACACGGTGGTTGCTGTCTGTGCTGTCTGAGTGTGGAAGGGGCTCAGACCCCACCCTGCCATGTTCAGACTCTGCAGTCAGCTCTGACCTTGAAGGAGGAGGATCTTCCCTCACCAAGATCTGAGGACGTAGCAGCCTGGGCAGTGCTTATGTTCTGGGTATCATTGGCATTAAGGGGTCTCTTGGCATGACTGCTTTCTTGTTGGCCTCAGTTTCCCCAGTAGCCAGTGGGCCTCCTCCCAGGCCTTGCTTATCCCAGGGCCAGGCTAGACTTGACACCCCCCTCACCCTGTTCCCTGGGGTTTAGTGCCCTGCTAGCTACATAGAAGGTGCAGATGTGTATGCGTGTGCATGTGGGCTTGTGTGTGTCTCTCCAGGTGCGGGAGCACACCTCACATTTGGAGGCAGAACTGGAAAAGCACATGGCAGCAGCCAGCGCCGAGTGCCAGAGCTATGCCAAGGAGGTGGCAGGGGTGAGTGTGCCCACCTAAGCCCCGTGGTCTGCGCAGACCCCCAGCCCAGTGAGCCCTGGCTTGGGGCTGTCGGAGCGGAGCAGGGGGTGTACTGGGGCTGACCTCAAAGACGCAGCCTTGCACCGAGAGAAACACTCCATGTGTCCTTAGCGGGACACTTCTGGCTCAGTGACACCATGTCTGGGGGGTATGGATTTAAATCAGTGATATTTTTCTTACTGCTTAGAAGCAGAAAGCACAAACTTGAAGCCCCCAGTGTTGGTTTAACCTGTTCTCTTTGTCCCGCATAGGCCTTTAAAGATCTTGAATTAGATGCCAAATATTTAGATGCAGGAGACAGTCTGTAACCATTTTGTGAAGGCCTGGGACGAGACGCGTGCAGTGAATGCTGCCCGTCCCGGGTCTTCACGCAGCCAGCGCAGCTTGGAGCCCTGTCCTGCAGTAGTTCCCAGGGTCTTGGTGAAGTGGACGCACTGGCCAGTGCTGACTCAGTAACTGGCTTCTTTCTTCTCTCCCTTTTCCCCATCACCTGGCTCTGTTTTCTCCCCAAGTTGAGGCAACTCTTGTTAGAATCTCAGTCTCAGCTGGACACAGCCAAGAGCGAAGCCCAGAAGCAAAGTGACGAGCTCGCCCTGGTAGGTGCAGCTGTCCACTGTGGGGCAGGTGGGGTGTGGGGGTGTACATGTGTGTGTCTGCGTGTAGTTCGTCTTCGAGGTGAAGCCACTTGGCAGAACGGGTGTGTGTGTCCATGTGCAGTCTTGGGGGGTCTCCTTGCATGTTTGCCAGGCACTCTGAGCTGGTCTTGTCACCACTGGGACCTGGGTGGTCACGCTTGATTTCCCATGCCGCTGCAGTGTGGTCCCTATCCAAGCAGTGTGCGCTCAGGGCTGGGAGTCTGGGGATGTGTACTTCCTGTGGGCCAGGGCGTCCCTTGGGGAGGCCAGGGGCCTTCGCCCTCCTGGAACTCTGGCTTTTTCTCACTGAAGCTACAGCTAAACCCAGTCTGGTCACGCCTGGGCTGTGTGTGCAAGGCCTGCCCTGGACGATCCCAGCCCACCTGGAGGAGCTTCCTGCCCAGCCATGGTGTCTGACCCCAGGCCCCAGCTCCTGGCAGAGTTTAGCCCCAGCCTCACAGGGCAGTGGGGAGGCAGTGGGGCCTCACTGACCCAGTGCTAGTCCAGGGTGGGGCTTCAGGGCACGGACCTCTTCTCTTATCTTGCATAGGCCTTTAAAAATCTTGAATTAGTCACCAAATATTTAGAAATTGGGAGATTTTGGATAGAAGTGCACATCTCTGGTTTTGTGAGAAGATCCCACAGGACCATGCTCCCAACGCTCATGGGTGGGCCTCCCCAGGGACCACCACATTCAGACCCCTGCTGCCCCAGTGCACTGGCATGGCAGGTGGGGACGGGAGGTGGGTCACAGTTACCAAGCCAGGCCCCCTGGGAGCCACCTGTGTGGGCAGCAGCAGCCATCCCAAGCAAGGTCCTGCCAGTGAGGTGGGTGGGTGGTAGCAGCTATCCCAAGTGGGATCCTGTCGGTGAGGTGGGTGGGCGGCAGCAGCCGTCCCAAGTGAGGTCCTGCCAGCAAGGTGGGTGGGTGGCAGCAGCTATCCCGAGTGGGATCCTGCCGGCGAGGTGGGTGGGCAGCAGCAGCCTTCCCGAGCAGGGTCCTGTGTGGCGAGGTGGGTGGGCGGCAGCAGCCATCCCGAGTGGGATCCTGCCCGCGAGGTGGGTGGGTGGCAGCAGCCGTGTCTTTGCACCAACGCGCCCTCCCTGTTTCAGGTCAGGCAGCAGTTGAGTGAGATGAAGAGCCACGTAGAGGATGGTGAAGTAGCGGGGTTCCTGGCTGCCCCCCCAGAGACCCCCCCAGCTGAGCAGGAACCCATCGAGGTTAGGGCGGTGAGCCGTCCCAGACATCTGTCACTAACCACCTGTGGGGCTCCCCCCACCTAAGTGGGGTGCAGGCTCAGGGTCTCCCTTCTCACTAATCACGGGGGCTCTGCCTGTCTTTGCCCGCCCCCCACACCCAGTTTTGCCCAGGTGCATAGAGAGGGCCCACCTAGGTCTGAGGACTCACAGAGAGGGGCTGGGGAGTGGCTGGCTGCGGCAGAGAGTCTGGGAGGGGGGAGGGCTCTGCCTGATTCCGGTCTGTGTCCTGTGGGCAGGTATGGGTGACCTTTGTTCCAGGGACATTGCAGGGAGTGGGAGCATTCAGCCACAGAAGGGACTCAATTCCCACTGCAGCCCTTGGTGGCTGCCCCCGAGGCCCCTGGCTAGGAAGCAGGGGCTGTCACCAAGTAGTGGCATGGCTGCAGGTGGAGCTGCTGTGGGATAGGGCCTGTTGGTGGCTCTGAGGTGTCCTTGCCATGTGGGTCTTGCTGAAGGTGCCTGAGGTCAGCATCTCTTTCAGCCATGCTAGCCTGTCTACACGGGGTGAAGTGCTGTCTCCCCAGAGGCTGAGCACTGGAGCACTTGGCCGGCTGCTGTGGGCAGACAGAAGCCTTGCTGGCCGGCGAGAGGCAGGGCAGGCTGAAGGAGCGCTAGACACAGCTAGAAGGCCAGGCCAGGTCTCAGCCCGCCTGGGAGTCCTGGGCTCCAAGAGGGCCCTTCAAGCAGGTTCCCAATGTCTGTGCTGTTTCCACGCAGCTGAAAATGCAGCTGGAGCGGACAGAGGCCATCCTGGAGGGCGAGCAGACACAGCGGCAGAAGCTCACGGCTGAGTTTGAGGAGGTCAGGCCCTGTGTGGCAGCTCTGAGCTCCCTTTGCTTGTCCAGGGAGGGCGGCCTCCCTGTCCTTCTCCTGCCTACCAGCCACTGTGGTGCTGTCAGGCCTTGGGCACACCAGGGACCCAAGGGATGGACAGGTGCAGGGGGAGGGTGGGGTGTGGGGTGAAGGGGCGTGGTTGGAGCACAACCGCCTCCCCTGGGGGCAGTTCCCGAGTCCTTGGTACACGTGGGTCTTGCTAAAGGTGCCCAGCCACAGGTGGGAGTTGGAATGCCCCCCTTTCCAGCAGGGCTTGGGGTAGGGGGGTCTGCTTGCAGGTTGGGTTGTGAGGTGTCCCTACCCGAGGCCCTGCTCCCCTCACCTCTTTTCCCCTCACCCCTTCTCTCTCTCACAAGGCTCAGAACGCTGCATGCCGGTTACAGGAAGAGTTGGAGAGACTCCGCACTGCCAGTCCCCTGGGGTCTTCGGATGCGCAGGAGGCTGCGCAACTGAAGGTGGGGTGGGGGCACCCCAGGGGCTGGGCCTGGGGCGGAGTCTGAGGTCTGATCTGCCCAGGGCTCTGGCCGCTCCCACCTCTGAGAGGGTCACGCGGAGGGTGCCGACCCCACCTGAGACTGCCCTGGGCACCAGCTTCCAGGTGCTCCTGCCCAGAGGGGAGTGGGGAGGAGCTGGTCTTGAGGCCCCTCCCACAGGTCTGGCCCTTAGTTGCAGGGGCCGGGGGACCGAGTCTGCAGGGTCAGTCATAGCAGCCTCTAGGCAAATGTGGCAATTTAAAGTAAATAAAACAAGTCACACTCGCCACGTTTCAGGTGCTCAGGAGACGTGTCTGGTGGCTCCCCCACTGGCCACCACAGGTTAGAGTGGCCCTGTGGGTTAGGGTTAGGCTGACCCCCTCCAATCCTCTGACCACAGGAGAGACTAGAGAAAGAGAAGAAGCTCACAAGTGACCTGGGCCAGGCAGCCACCAAGCTGCAGGAGCTTCTGAAGACGACCCAGGAGCAGCTGGCCAAGGAGAAGGACACAGCGAAGAAGCTGCAGGAGCAGCTGGACAAAGCAGTGAGTGCCGCCCAGCCAGGGCCACCGCCGCAGGGGGCAGTGCCCACACAGCAGGGGGTGGGTCAGCTGCTGGGAGGGAGAGCCAGGGCAGGCAGGAGGGCATCAGGCCCTGCCGAGACACCCCTCACCCCCGTGGTTCCTCTCTTGGTGGGAAGTGGGCCTCTGACCCATACTGCCTGCCCCAGTGTGCGTGGGCCCCTGCCAGTGCCCCTGCCCCCGCCCAGCTCCCATGGCCTGCGGGACCGAGAGTTCCACCCAGCCCCCCCTCCTCTCGCCTGCATCCGCAGGCTCTCCTCCAGCCCCAGGGGTCAGCTCTGTTTTCTCAGACATCCGTGCTGAGCTCCATGAAGAGACTGGAGTGGTCTGGGGGTGTTAATCCAGTGAGGGGAGGTGTGGGTAGAGCACCCCCAGTGTGCAGGGTCACCAGCCTGGGTCTGGGGTGGTGGCTATCTCCTGTTCCTTGGCCCAGCCTCTACCTCACTCTGCCCTTCTGTCCACAGGGGAACGGTAGCAGCTCAAAGGAGGGCAGTTCGGTCTGAGTCTCCTCTGTGGAAAAAGAAGTTACTGTTTAACTTACCAAAATGCCTTACACATTCCTTACAAAGAAACCAACCAACCAACACAGCGTTATCCAGGCCCGACTTCTGGTAACTCCGAGAGAGAAGCCATTGGAGACGAGAGTCTCAGAACCACAGAAATAAATCTTCCAGACCCCCAGTTTGTAAAAGAACCTTTGTAACATTTGATAAACACTATTCCCTGGACCAGCCCTGGACCACCACCGAGCAGATGCCAAAGCCCATAATCCACCTCTTCGAACAGAACCCACGGTGTGCTGGGGAGGCCGGGCTGGCTGGCTGTGTGTCAGTCAGTGCAATGTTGTCTTTTCTCAGTGGGGGGGAGGGGGAGGGGGGCGGAGTGGAGAGTTCTCAGAGGCTGTGGCAAAGCCTGGAGGGGTCCGGCCCAGCCACGCCTCAGCCCAGAAGAAGTTAGCAACCAGAACCGATGTGTGACCTCCTGGATGTTAATGCCATTAAAGCCCGTGCTGTCACCGGCCCCACAGTCTGTGTCTTCTGCGGGGCTCCCCCACCAGGTTATTGGACCAGGGATAAGGAACCAAGAGGGTTCCCTCGTGGGAGAGAGCAAGTGTGGGTCAGTTTGGGGGAAGCCTGGGGATCAGCAGCTCTTGTCTAGAGTGCGAGTCAAACTTTGCTTCCTGGTCCCCCAGAGCTGCTCCTCGCTGGCCCACCCAGGGCTCCGCCTGCCTTCTCCCTCCTGCAGGAGAATGAGCACTCTGAAACACCTAGGGACAGACATGCTCTGCCTGCAGTCCCTGCCTGTGAGAGTATAGGGGTGCTGTGAGCAGGACTGTGGGTGGCCTGGGCTGCTGTGGGGTGTGAGTTCTGGGAAGGAACATGGGGTGTCTGTCCTGGCCGGGCCGGGACAAACATCCTTGCCTCAGGAGGGGCAGTCCAGGGCCGAAGCAGACCCCAAGTGTACTAGGTGGCCCAAGGCAGCCTTGTTCAAGAGAGCCCTGGGCCAAGAAGTGTGTTAGATGGGGTCTTTGCGTGTCAGCAACAGAAGCCTGGAGCTTAGCAGAAAGGGGATTTGGAGGCGGGCAGCTGGCAGCTCTGAGCCACAGGAGGCTTGAGCAGATCCAGGGATGTGGCAGCTCCAGGTGTCTTGGTGGTAGGAACATCCCATCTCGGTCAGGGGCCACCATCAGAGTTCATCAGCCCCAGCCAACTGCTATTCCCTCTTACCTTCCTTCCAAGACTTCAAGTCTTGGGAAGACTTGAGCTTGGCTGGGAGAAGACAGGGCACTTTGATGGCAGGTCCAGCAAGACAACATTTAGAAGGGAAGGTGGTGGCCTCGGGAGGAGGCAGCCAGAGAACCAGGGTCTCCACAACCAAAGAAGGTTCTAGGCCTCTAACCTGCTCTGTCACCTTTGCATCTCCACAACCCTCTAGGTGGTGGGTTTGACCTCTCTGCAGGGGGGGCGGGGGGGTTGTCATGGGAACTCGATCTCAGGAAATATTACAGTGGCACCTACATCCTCTTGCTTTTACTGAGGATCTGCCCAGTGTAGGCACCAGGGCTTCAAACTGCACGGCTCTTCCAGGAGCGCCTGGTCCAGTGACCACCCACCATGCTGTGGCTATATTGTGTGACAGCTGGATAGTCTGGCTTCCCAGAGAAGAGCTTTGAGTTAAGGCTAAAAAGATGAGGTGTGTGTCAAGTGGGGGAGGGGGAGGGAGAAGGGTCCAGGCAGAGCAGCAGTGGGTGCAGAGGTGTCCAAGGCATGATGGGGTCTGGAGGACAGTTGTTGATAGGGCAGTGGAGGGAAGGCAGGCTGAAAGCGTTCTGGAGCCAGCTTATGAAGGGCTGCGGATCTCAGAGGTAAGACAGTAGCAGCCACAGTGGGCAGGGAGACAATCCTCCCCATTCTAGACCTCTCTGGAGGGGCTGACATGGAGGGCCCACAGGTCTTGGGACATTGCTACCATGTTTCTGACCTGGAGACCAAGGAGGAAGATGGCACACTGTTCAGGACTCTTTGGGAGGTAAAGTTCATCCCACCCTGCATTGAATCCATGAAGTAAAAGTACAGGCTGGTTCTCAAACCCACCTCTGACCTCACCTGGCTGGCCAGCGCTGGAGGGAAAGTTCCTTTTTTTGGTGTACAGGTCTGGCCCTGGAGCCCTGGTGGTGCAGTAGTTAAGAGTTTGGCTGCTGACCAAAAGGTCAGCAGCTTGAATCCACCTGTTGCTCCAGAAACCCTATGGGGCAGTTGTGCTCTGTCCTATAGGGTCGCTATGAGTAGGAATCGACTTGACAGCAGTGGGTTAGGTTTGCGTGGGGTCTGGCTGTAGCAGCCACTGAGCTGCGCAAGCGTGGCCACTCCTGCACGTGTGTGCCCTGTGTATGTGGAGCAGGGGCTCAGGGCTAGAGCACAGTCCTCAGTGGGGAAGACAACGCATCCTCCTGCATGGGTGGCCCTACGCACAGCCAGCGGCTGGGCCCAGGTAGTGGGGTCTCAGAGTGGGCCCCTGGACCTGGGTTTCCAGCCAGCCTCCCTCCCCAGTCACTGCAGAACTAAGGGCTCATAGATGCCCTCAGAGGGCACAGAAGAAGGGGGAGGCAAGGTGAGAACTAGTGAGCAAACGGGGGAGACCTCGGGAAAGAAAGGGCAGGGGCCCTGGGGGGTGCTAAGTTGGTACTTTTGGGTTCTTCCAGCTGATGGCTGGCCACCGGGCCCCGGCTACAGCCCTACTCCCTCCAGACCACCTGGTGGGGGCTGGCGTCTACCTGTGGGGAGGAGGGGGAAGTGAAGGCAGGCAGGTATGGGCCCCCCCCCC
>NW_004443978.1:10963104-10968403 GCF_000243295.1 Trichechus manatus latirostris
CCCCCCCCCCATGGGGCTGAACTAGGGGGTCAGGAAATGTCACTTTGGGGCACATTTTCTGCAGCTCCAGCTCTCAGGGCCTGCCTGCCCTTCCCACCTGCCCCACAGGGTCTGAGCAGTGCTGAAGCCCAGCTGTGTGGCCTCTCCTGGGCAGCAGGGGGCGCCTGGGCTGCAGGCGGGGCTTCACCGCAGCTGGGCTGGGGAAGGAGAGCCACTTTGCTCGGGATAGAATCCCAGGCAGCAGCCATTAGCAGATTTCTGCAGAAGAGGCTGACAGGCCCCCTTGGTGTTCCTCAAAATGAAGACACCACGGGAGCCTGCTCAGGGCTGACCATTCATAGCTCCCTGTCCTGGAAGAGGTCCTGCACGTTGAAGAACTGGCATTTGCAGTCACTTGGAATAAAGCGGCTCAGTGTGGAGAAAGGAATCCCCTAGGGCTGGACTAGGGCACTTGTCACTTTAGAAGACCTGGCCTGTTCTTGCAGGAAGCACTGCTCTTTCTAGGCTGGGCCTGGGCTGGGTGTGGCACTGTGGCACCTTAGACTCCACCAGTCCTAGAGCGGGGAGAGCTCCTGGCACAGGCAGGACCAGAGAAACAGCAAGGGCTCAGGGATGGGAAACAAGGTTTTAGACACTCTCCACAAACGCCTTCTTCCCAAGCTGCTTTCAGGTGCTTGTCTAAGGGGAGTTCAGAGCCCAAAAAGAACTGTACTTTTCTCCTTCCTGCTCCAGTTCAAGTTTCACCCCTGGCATACAACAAGATCCAACCTTAGAATTCCAGATACTAGAAATGAACTCTCCAAAAGTCCAGTGGAAATAGTTCAGGACAAGAAACCAGGAGACCGGAGTTTTTGTCCTACTTGTGTGATGTGGGCAATGACTGACCTCTCTGGGCTGGACGCTGATGGGCAGCAAGGGCTGTCAGGCTCTTCCCAGCTGCCCTTCTCTGACTCCATCAGCCACACAGCTGTATGCCTTGGGCTTCCTTCCACTGAAACCAGAGATACCAGAACTGCCACAGTGCAATTCATGACCCTTCTTCCATCTGCAGCCCAGCTGGAACCCATTTGGAACCTGTATGCATACTTTAGAAATGCCCCAAATCTCGAGAAAGTGGTGTGTCCTTCAGCATACCCAGTCTCTGATGGCCCAGAGCTGCACTTCCTGCACCTGGGCCAGCCAGCATTCCAGGCTGCCGTCCGCAGAGAGGAAACCACTGGACTAAGCCTATTACTCCAGTCTCTCTGCTGTTTTCTGAGAGATGAGTATTTTCTGGAATAACAGCATGCACAGTCGAGTTCCAACTGAATTTCGGCTTTGTTGTTGCTGTTAGGTGCCATTGAGTCGATTTTGGGTGGTTCAAACTGCCAACCTTTTGATTAGCAGCCGAGCACCTAACCATTGTGCCACCAGAGTGGCTTTACTTGCTTCTTTCTCAGGGCAAGAGTAATCAATAGATGAACCTCGAGTGTTAACACTTGTGAAAATGTACGTGTTTTCTGGAAACAGTATGCCTGCAGTTTATTCCTGAGCAATGTTAACCAAGGTCTAAGCCCTGATTTTACACCAGAATTACATGCTTGTTTAAAAAGATTTGGGCCCCAACTTCAGGAATCCAGTAACTTTTTCTCAAAAGCTTCTCCAGATGGAGATACAAGCAACTATCAGCATCTTCCCAATCTGTGGAAAAAGAGCCGGGTGCCGGACGCTTTTCCACTCATCCCTGTACCTGTCCTGAAATCCTCACCAGAAGCACACACTGCACATGTGCGCACGCCTGCGTGCCAGCACTACAGCCATGAGGGGTGGCTGCAGAAGTGCCCTACAGGCTGAAACCACAGACCCTGATTCTGAAACTCCTTAACCGAGTGCCTGGCTGGCTGCACATGGATTGCTGAGCAGGGTGGCCCCGCGCCCACGGATTCGTCACTGGAGGCTGATTCATAGACATTAGCACTACAGGCGCTGCTTTGCTGTCAAGACAAACAGGATGAAAGAATGATAAGCAGGTTACTGGTAAACCAGCAGCCAACACTATTTTCTAGACCATTTTCTAAGAGGTGTTTTGATTAAAGCATGTTAACCTTTGTTGCCTCCCAAATAGTAAATCAAGAGATGTGAAAGCTTGGCGTTTGGATACACACTTGGGATAAGAAAGAGATTGCCAACTTTGTCACTCAATCAGAGGAGGAGGAACTGTGACCTTCACTCAGGAACACCCCAAACCTTGATGACTTACTCCCCATATGGAAGGCAAAATCCTTTATCCCAAATTCACACATGAATTAATTACACAAGAGATAAGTTAAAAATGCTTCCTTTATTACACAAAGCCAATATTGCTACTTCTAAGTTCAACTGTTTGTGCATCTCCGTGATGTTGAGACAGTCACATCCGATCAATGAGGAGCTGCTTCCCGGGAGTGTCATCCATCACACGTGCTCCCACTTCACACGCAGTCAACTACTCTAGGAAATGAAGACGTTCCCCAGGCCCCCAAGTACACATTTACTTATGTTCTTCCACCCCTTACTGTACCAGAAGCAGCAAAGATCCGAAGGAGACACAAAGATCCCATAGGTGTTCTAGCTTGTCAATATATAGTTTGATCATTTTCATTAACAAAGTTTATTACAATGGAGCCCTAATTCGCATTATGAATTAGTTGTTACAAGATATTGCACATTCTCCTGGGGACACACCATGATTTCCAGGATGCAAGGTCAGCCCACCAGAACAGCCTCCCAACTAGTGAGAAGAGAGCTCACCATGGTGCAAGGGAGCTGCTTCCTGGATTCCCACTAAGTGCTGGAAATAGTGCTTTACAAGATCAGCATTGGTTATAGTGTACACAGTTCTGAGGCAGTCTCCATCACACATCTGGTAGAGTTAAAGTCTGCCTGACTTAAACTTACTGTAGTTAGTGTATTAGTGTTGTTATATGCTGTGAGGAGAGTTATTTTCCATTATTCAGCTTAGCTCAATGAAGAATAATGAATTTGGGCCCAAATTATAACTAAACTATGACCAATTCTCTAAGCAAAAGAGACAAAGTAACTGCCGAGGTTCACAAGGGTGTAATAAGTCTCTTCATACAGCCTTGTACTGTTTTGTGAACTGCATCATTATAAATCCCGAGTTTAATAATAATCTTTACAAGCCAACAACTCATCAAAACAGGCATTTGGCCAGTAAGAATTTAATTTTACACAAATAAAACTTTAGCTTTAGATGTATTTAGGGCCATTTACACGTTTATAGAATATTTCGTTTACAAGATGATTTAAGACAGCTCCCCCTCAGTGAGACCCTGGCCTAAATATATTTGCTTTACTTATACAGAAAGAGAATAACATTGAACACGGAAGCTTTCGGTTTGTGGCACTGAATGATGGTCTACACGGGGCATCCTTCAAAAGCTACAATTAAGGATCCACCTAGCTTCTCAGCAATACAAGCCCGATTGAGGTCTTCTGGCCCATTTGCTTGACATTCGTGTTTTATGCCTAGAGAAGAAAAATAATTTTATTCAGAATTACGGAAGTAGCTTACTGTTTCTCTAAGATATCAAACCATTTTGAAAAACCAGTTCTAGTATGGCTTGATGAACTGTGGCATATACAAGTAACAGAATACTACACAGTAGTGAGGACAAACAGTCTGTAACTACATGCATTAAAATGGGTGACCCTCATAAACACACTGAAAGAAGCTAGACATAAAAGCATACACTCTGGATGATTCCATCTGAAAAACACAGAGAACCAGCAAAGTGGCTCTCCTTCCCCAGCCCAGCTGCGGTGAAGCCCCGCCTGCAGCCCAGGCGCCCCCTGCTGCCCAGGAGAGGCCACACAGCTGGGCTTCAGCACTGCTCAGACCCTGTGGGGCAGGTGGGAAGGGCAGGCAGGCCCTGAGAGCTGGAGCTGCAGAAAATGTGCCCCAAAGTGACATTTCCTGACCCCCTAGTTCAGCCCCATGGGGGGGGGGCCCATACCTGCCTGCCTTCACTTCCCCCTCCTCCCCACAGGTAGACGCCAGCCCCCACCAGGTGGTCTGGAGGGAGTAGGGCTGTAGCCGGGGCCCGGTGGCCAGCCATCAGCTGGAAGAACCCAAAAGTACCAACTTAGCACCCCCCAGGGCCCCTGCCCTTTCTTTCCCGAGGTCTCCCCCGTTTGCTCACTAGTTCTCACCTTGCCTCCCCCTTCTTCTGTGCCCTCTGAGGGCATCTATGAGCCCTTAGTTCTGCAGTGACTGGGGAGGGAGGCTGGCTGGAAACCCAAAACAAGCAGCACTTCCCTTCTTTGTACCCGAACCTCCCCAAAGAAGACAGCATGCTTCTTAAACGAGTGGCAGCCCCCATTCCAAGAGCCTCCCACTCCTCTCAATGTCTGGAGGTAAGTCCACACCATACCTTGAAATTTCTTTTTGATGGCATCCTTGGAGCTTGCATAGATCATTTTACTTTTCAGAGGTGCTAGTTCTGGTGCCCTGGATGGAGAGATGCCAAAAATGGAAAAACTGGTTTAAACAAAGAACCGTTTAAATGTGGTTAAGCATCTGCCATCAGTAATAGGAGGTCCTCCGAATCCCCCAGGAGACACTTTCTACTACTCTAACCACTCAAATTTCTATTTCCTCACCTCCTTAGAGAGTAACAGGTCCTGGGGGGGGCACAAATGGTTTGGGCTGGACTACTAACAGAAAGGTTAGCTGTTCGAATCCACCTAGTGATGCCTCGAAAGAAAGGTCTGGTGATCTGTTTCCATACTTACAGCCAAGAAAACCCTATGGAAAAGTTCTACTCTGTGACACATGGGGTTGCCATGAGTCAGAATCAACTTGATGGCAACAGGTTTGGTTTTGGTTTGAGACAGTAACTGTTAATGGATGGGCATACGCAGACTCTCTCAGGCTGACCACGGTGGAAAATAAGAAGAGGACCACTGGTGGAAAAGAAGTTGAGAACCACTGATTAAAATCATATTAATGCATCCATAATAAAAGATCCAACACTGGGTAAAATTCACTATATTACCTGCCATGGACTGAATTGTGTCCCCCAAAAAATGTGTGTAGTAACTTGGCTAGGTCATGATTCCCAGTATTGTATGATTGTGCTATCTGATGTGATTTCCTTATGTGTTGTAAACTCTTACCACTATGATGAGATAATATGTGATCTCATGCGTTGTAAATTCTATCGCTGTGATGAGGTTATACTGATGAGGTTGACAAGATTAGTGTCTTAATGCAATCTCTTTTGAGATATAAAAGAGAGAAGCGAGCAGAGATACATGG
>NW_004443978.1:10968503-11123939 GCF_000243295.1 Trichechus manatus latirostris
CTGTGATGAGGTTATACTGATGAGGTTGACAAGATTAGTGTCTTAATGCAATCTCTTTTGAGATATAAAAGAGAGAAGCGAGCAGAGATACATGGGAACCTCATACCACCAAGAAAGCAGTGCCAGGAGCAGAGCACGTCCTTTGGACCTGAGGTTCCTGCGCAGAGAAGCTCCCAGACCAAAGAAAGACTGATGACATGGACTTTCCTCCAGAGCCGATGAAGCTGATGCCCTGAATTTGGACTTGTAGCCTACTGGACTGTGAGAGAATAAATTTCTCTTTGTAAAGCCATCCACTTGTGGTATTTCTGTTGGAGCAGCACTAGATAACTAAGACATTACCCAATTCCTTTTCTTTAAAATAAAAATCCTCTTTTCATTTTTATTAATAAGGGCTTGGGTTCGGGCTAATAACTATACTTATCTAAGGTTTTTTTGGATATATTTTTCTAGTTGGAAAAACGTTTCAAAATACAGAAAAGTATAGAAAATAATCTAAAAGTCATGCAACCGCCACTCAGAATTAACAAATGCTAGCATTCTGGCATTTCTGTTTCAGATAGCTTTCTAAACAAGAACATATCACAAAATAAAAGTCCTCTTTTACCCTTCCCCAGTCCCTTCATTTGTATCTATTCCAAGAGCAAAACTGGACCACGGGAGCAGCTGTTTTCTATCTAACATAATCATACACGCTCAGTTATCAAAATGGCAGTCAAAACGAGTTTCACTATGCTCTTGAAAAAAAATATTAAATCCACACCTGTAATCTCATAATTCTAAATACAGCTTCCACAAAGATTTTTTTTAAGCTAAATGGCAGCTCGGCAATAATTATGTCCTAATTGTCAATATTATTACTACCCTGCATCCACAGACTCTTCAGTGCCTCTCCCCTCTTGAATGAATACTGGAAGCAGTTTATGCTTTACCACTCTCTTTACCAGCAATAGTTAAAAAAAAAAAAAAAAGTTTTGACAATGGATAGAAAAACTTCATCCTACTCAGAACTGCTCATCTCTGAATGTCTTCTTGTTCAATATACCACCAAACCTCAAAGAGAAATAGAGTATAGCTAAATACTTTTAAACATTTAATGATTCCATTTAACTGCCATATTTCCAGGGCATCATCAGCCATTAATACCATGCGCTAGTATGTGGACCTCACCTAGTCTACCCTCTACCCAAAAGCGAGAGATTTTCTATTCTTGGGAGCTCAGAAAAGGGCAGTCTCTCTGTCTCTCAGAAGCTTGTCCCTCCCAACTCTTAGGTCCAACAAGGGAGGCAAAACCATAATAAATAACCTCTGGTCTGGCAGATGCTTTCAGCAGCAAAGTTCAGTGGGTGCTTTTCTTATCCAAATAGGTCAGGGATGTGAAACAGCATTAGCTGTTCCGATTTCCCTCTAACTAGATTTTTAAAATAATTTAAATAAGAGCCATTCCGTGGGCCCTGGGTAGAGCTTATTATGGAAAACTCATATAAAGGGGTTTTACCTTTTCTTTAAAAAAATAGTGTAAAATAAACCATCACAATTTCCATTTCTTCTCTCTACTTTTGTTTTCTAAATGTTCTTTAATAAGAACGTATAATTTTCATAATGAAAAAAAAAAGTAAAACCCATGGGAAAAAAAGCGTAAATGAAGGAAACATTCGTCAGCTTAAAAGCCTAACCCTTTAGCTGCCATACTACCACTCAGCTTAAATCCCAAAAAGAGGGGCTTTCACTCCCAGCGGGTTTTCCCAGGCCTTAACACAATACCTGGTGTGTGGCAGAAATAAAGTTTACTGAATGCACCTTCCTTCAAACCAGGAACGTACTAATTTTAAGTCTCCTCTACCACTATTGTTATGTACGCACAGCTGTGGCTTCCACCCTCAATGACCACGTGTCTGCATCCCTCACAGCATCTTAGTTTAATCAGTGCAGTCAAGTCTTGCTGAAGCGGAAGTGAGGTGTGGCCTAGAGCTAGCTTCCTTTAAACCTTACTTCCTTTGACCTCCTTAGTCTCACATCCTATACACACACCAGCTGTTGGTGCCATGTAACTAAGAGCTAAATCCTTTCCTGGCTTGCCCTGGCTCAGCCTTGGTATCAAAAGAACACTCACTCCCTCCAAGCTAGAGAATATCTTTAGTATGTGGCTACTTTGTACCAAGGAATGTAGCATATAATGCAATTCAATGAAGAATATGGGTGTGACTTTTAACTCAAGCTTAATCTCAAATATTAACTTATTTGAAAAGAGCAGAATAACTAATTTCAACAGCCTTTCGAGAAAAAGTCATGTAAATCACTTTATAGTGCTTTTTCCACTATGTTGTCCAACAGAACTTTCTGCAGTGATGAAAATTTCTGTATCTGTGCTTTTCAATAAGGTAAAACACAAGTCACATGTTGCTACTGAGCACTTGAAATGTGGTAACTGAGAAACCAAATTTTTAATTTAATTTTAATGAATTTAAACTTAAATAGCCACATGTGACTAGTGACTACCCTCCCAGACAGTGTGGACACAGAGTAAATCACAACTGGAGACACAAGCAGAGGATGGGTGTTTGACAAAGCGGGAGGTTGGTTTCTGGCACAGCATGTTGGAGAGGTTGGGTTTTAGTGAGGTAAACTTCCTCCTCAGTGTTCTAGGAAGAATTTATAGACAGAGAAATTTTAGCTTATAAGCAATAAATTCAGAGGCTGCAGACAAACTTGCCTCCCTCCCTTCCCTGCCCAAAAAATCAGTTATTGAGTCGTCATCTCTCAGACAAACAGTGGTGAGAAGGCAGTTCCGGTCCCAAAAACACCAGTATCAGCTAAGACCTTATAAAACCTATACACAAAAATTAAATGACAACGACTGTAATAGCTTAAATGTAAATTACTTTGGTTTCAGGAACTGGTTCTTCAAGTGCTGACAAGAGATTAACTCTGAGATTTACAGACGATCAATATTTCTAACTATGCTTACCACAAAAAAAACATCAACTCCTCTTTTCTGGACTCCTTGGTTTCAAAGCTCGCATCATACAAAGCATAGCGACAATCTTTTTCAGGAAGCATTCCCACAAAATGCTTGAAAGGATCGGTTATGGTTACACCAATATCTCCAACCAAGATCTCTTTGCCTTCTTCTACAATGATGCACTTTTTGTCCGCACTGAGACAAAAAATGACAGCCTTCTTTCTTTTCTTGATTTCTTCTGGTGTGGAGCACTTCCGAACTTTCATGTCATAAAAGATGCGACATACTTCATCAGCAACTTGCACTCCTGAGGCCTAAAATGAGAAATTTTATCATGTCAAATATAAAACACTATTTAACTTTTGGTTCTAGAATGGCATATACTTAAAATTTTAAGGTATAAATACCAGCCAATAAGAAAACTAGCAAATCTGAGCTATAATCACTACTAATTTCAGACAAACTTTATAAAATATAAGCCATTCATTACTATTATGTGAAGGTAAGGGATGATCTGACTCTAACAGTCCCTGATACCCTAAAACTTAGAAAGAAGTGCTTTCTGAATTGCTGGATTATTTTCTTCTTATAGAGGTTGCTTAGAGCCATGACCTCGGTAAATCATCTCACCAATTCCCAAGTCACTTTCAAAATGCATAGTAGATGGTCAGAGTGGCTGGGTTGGGCAAATTCCATTCCCAGAGCATACCAATCCCTAATAAAAGTAGAATTTAGTAAAAGGTTTTTGTTCTTCTCATATTTCTAAATCATATGATCAATACTGGGTAACATATTGACATTAAAAATTCCACTTGCAAAATCTTCAAGTTTTAAATTAAGAATAAATAAAATGTTTCCTGTTATAACAAAGAGGATGGCTTGACTTGGGATTGTACTAAACCAGAAAAACAATTTCTCAACAGGCTATACATGTTATTCTGGGATGAAAAAGCAGTTAAACAAGATCTTGAAGGCAAAATATCTAAAATCAATTTTTAATCTTTTCATCTTCTTTAAGGAAATGTGCTGTTTACATGAAATTTATCTATAACTGTTTATGCTTCCATTAACAGCTTTAGTATGCATGTCAGCTTTTCCTCTATAGCAAGAATCATAAACTTAATAGAACTTAAATACTAAGCAAGCAAATAAATTAATGATGCCCAAAATCAATGTCCAGTAATTTGATTAAGAAACAAAAATGCATGTAAGATGAAGATAATTCACAGAACAGGAGAAAATACTTGTAATACACCTGATAAAGAACTTGTACCCAGAATATATGAAGAAATTTTATAACTGAACAATATAAAAACAGTCCAACTTAAAAATAGGCAAAGGATTTGAACAGACATTTCTTCAAAGAAGATGTACAAATGGCCAATAAGCACATGGAGCTCTGTGGTGCAGTGGTTAAGAGCTCAGCTGCTAACCAAAAGGTCAGCAGTTCAAATCCACCAGCCACTCCCTGGAAACCCTATGGGGCAGCTCTACTGTATCCTATATGGTCACTGTGAGTCAGAATCGACTCAACTGCAATGGGTTTGGTTTGGTTTTGATCATTAGTCATTAGGGAAACGCAAATCAAAACCACAATGAGATACTACTTTATACCCACTAGGGTGACTAGAACAAAAATATGGATAATAACAAATGTTGGTGAGAATGTGGAGAAATTGGAACCTCATGCATTGCTGGTGGAATTGTGAGAAAAGGTGCAGCTGCTTTGGAAAATAGGTTGGCAGTTCCTCAAAAAGTTAAACATGGAGTTCCCATATGACCTAGCAATTCTACTTCTAGGTATATACACAAGAGAACTGAAAACATAAGTCCACATAAAAACTTGTATACAAATGTTTATAGCAGTATTAGTCATAATAGTCCAAAAATGAAAACAACCAAAACGTCCATCAACTGATGAATGGAGAAACAAAATGTGATATATCTACACAATGAAATATTATTCAGTCATAAAAAAATGAAGTACTGCTGATACATGATACAACATTGTGAACCTTGAAAACATTATGCTAAGTGAAAGAAGTCAAAGACACAAATGGTCATATACTGTACAATTCTATTTATAGGAAATGTCCAGAATAGGCAAATCCATAGACACAGAAAGTAGATCAGTGGTTGCCAGGGCTGAGGGAGGGGAGGATAGGGAGTGACTGCTAATGGGTATAGGATTCTTTCTGAAATGATAAAAACGTTTGGTGATTTCATAGTGGTAACAGATGCACAACTCTGTGAATATACTAAAAAACCACTGAACTGTACACTTTAAAAGGATGACAGTTTTGGTATGCAAATTATCTCAACAAAGTTATTATTAAAAGATGCATGTAAGAAGTCTGGGAAAAAAGACACTAAGAGCCTTTATTCAGTATTAAGGTAACTGGGTCATTTAATTATCTCATTCATTTAAAGACCTATAAATATAATATGGAGTCCCTGGATGGCGCAAATGGTTAGGCGCTCCTGTCAATATGCTTCCAAAAGGTTGCAGCCTTGAAAACCCCTATGGAACACAGTTCTTCTCTGACATACATGGGATTCCCATGAGTCAGAACTGACTCAACAGCAACTAACAACAAATATAATACACATCAAGCCCATATCTAATCCACATTTTCTGCATGTAAATGAACATTTCACTCTAAATTAACCAAGTGGCAAATACAGTAGAACTTTAAGACACAAAAACTAACTCAAAAGCTAAACAATCTTATCACTTTCCTACTTTTAAAAAGCACTTTTCTTTCAACTATCACTGCTTTAGTAGTATTTCTATGATCTTCACAACTTATCTGCGTTAAGCAAGTAAGAACCTTTGTTTTTTTGAGCAAAGATGAATAAAATGTTCAATGTAACAAAAAAAATTAATGAAGAACTAGAAACAAACCCCAGTTGTTCTAACCTCCTAGTATGTAATGTTGACTTGTAAGTCACATTTGACCCAACGATCAATTTTTAAAAGCAACATTTGAAGCCTTATAGTCAATCAACCACTATTTGAATGCAACTGTCAGTATCTAAATGAAGTATTTCAAACAACATTCCATGTTCTGACTTGGAAATTAATCAAATTAATCATGTGCCAGTAACTGAAAACAGCAGTACCTAGATGTGTACTTTACAACTATAATGCAGATAAATGTCAGCCAAAACTGGACAGATCTTACAGGCACCTTAAAAAGTCTCACTAAGGAGAGTGTGGGCTTTTTTCTATCAGAAATGAGGTTCTGTAAAGGTTTCTGATGAGGGAAATACTATAGACATTTCTGCTTGAGAAAATTAACACTGAAGACTGTGAAGGAGAAACTAGAAGCAGAAAGACCAATTCTGAGACAATTACAAATACCCAGAGATAAGAGCTCTGAACTATATAGCAGTGGTGTTGAAAACAAACAAAAAAAACAAATCCAAGGAACTGCTGAATTGGTATGTGTTTTGCTGTGTATATTCTCAACAACAACAAAATAAATAAAATTAAAAACAAACAAAAAACAAATCCAAGGGCACTTCAAAGTAGAACCAACACAGCTGAGTGAAACATGAAGGAGTAGCATCAGACCCAGGATATTCTAGCCCAGTGACTAGAAAGAGTGTAACGTATAAAGAGCAGAGGGTAGAGGGACAGTACACTCTGACATGTTAATTTTGAAGAATGTGTAGATACCTAGGTGGTGATGACCAGTCAGCAACTGGAAACGTGGGCATGGGTCAAATAGGAAGCTGCACCAGTAGGTATTCGGGACTATACTGATGCCATGGGGGCACCAACACCAAGTGGCAAGAGGAAGAAATGATCAGAAAACTAAGAAAGAGTACAAAGGGAGAAAAGCACATTCCAGAAGCCAAGGAAAATATTTTGAGGTAGGTCATCGGTACAAAAACTGCAGAGCTTGAGAAGAATTACTGAAAACAGACCACTGGGCTTGGCAACTGGGTCTCTAAGCATTTCAGCAGATTGGACGAATAGGGCAGAAGTCTGAAAAAAGAGCTGAGGACCCACAGGGAATTGAGACAGTGAAGACAAGTGAAGACAGATGACTCTTTTAGGATGATTCATGGCAAAGGGAAAACTGAGTGCTAACTTCATGGAAGTTGTCTTAGGAATGGGGAGACCTGATCATATTAAAAGTTTCAGAGCTTGAAGGATACTGCAGAAAAAAAGCTAATATTAAGTACTGTTTCCAGACACTGTCTAAATAGCTCTGAGTTGGAATCAACTCAGTGGCGATGGGTTTGGTTTGGTCTAAATCACAATTCATGAAGTAGGTACTATTATTATTTGCATTTTGTAGACAGGGAAATTAAGGCCCAGAAAAGATTAAATAACTTGTCCAGGGTCACACAGATACAGGAACTGATAGTAGAACTGGGATTTGAACTCAGGCAGTTTGGCTCCAGAGCATACTCTTAACCACTCATATAATTATGAGAGTCAGAACTCGAAAGAGATTGATGAGACCTAGGGCAGAGATGGAAGAGTTAGTCTTAGAAAAGGATACACATTTTTCCTGTAAAATTGGGAAGAGGGGAGGGTGACAGTTTTAGAGGGAGAAGATACACTGCCTAAGCCAGGATAGTAGGGCAGGAGTTTGACGACATATTAGGTAAAGATGTTAAACAGCTATTATGGGGAACTCCAAAAAGAATCACCTTAGAACAAGTAAAAGGGTCTGAGGACCACTAAAGGTGGTGGTGGTAGTGCCGTCTGGCACAGTAATGCAATAATATGCCAGCATATCTGGAGCAGCAGCAGAGAAAGTAGGTGCTGGTGGCAGTGCAGGTGGAGAGGAAGGACACTGCTTTCTCCCTAGATCTTATCCAAGCTTGTGGTTTCAATCATCTAATCCAAACGTCTCACGCACTGTCTGGACTTCTGCTTTTCTGAGCTCAGACTTTACACTCAATTTCCTATCTGACATCTCTAGCTGGATGGGTCAAAGGCATCTAATGCTCAGCATGTTCAAAACCAAATACAAACTGGTCCTCTTCTAGTCAGTCTTCCTTTCTCAGTATGTATCACCATCCCAGTTACAGAAGCCACAAACCTAAGAAACATTCACAACACCTCCTTTTCTCCCACCTCACTTCTGTCTTCTGATTGTCATTCCAAGACATCAATTCCTCTCCATCAGTGCTGCCACCTTCCCAGCCCAAGCTACCACTGCTGCTTATCTGAACTGTTACGATAACCTCTCAAGTGTTTTTTTTTGGGGGGGTGGGGGAAGGAGTGTGGGGAATTCAGGGTATGTGTACATCACACTGTTCCCTCTTCCTGGTTACACAGGAAGACTACATTCGCTAGCCTCTTTACGAGTTCAGTTGGGGCCACGTGACTGAGTTATGTTCAGTGAGCTATGGGCACAAGTGAAATAGACCACTTCCAGTCCTGGTCCTTTAAAAGTGATCTCCAAACGGTCTTCCCCTGCCAAGACAACCTTGGCGGACACACTACAAGACGGGAGAGGGCTATCCAACCCCATTAGACTTTATGAATAGAAAAGAATCTTTACCGTGTTAAGCTGAGATTTTGGGTTTAACTTGTTGCCATGGTTGTTCTAATATAACAGACTGCCCATGCCCATTGCTGATCCCCTCTACTCTCCAATTCATTCTCTACATTGCAGCCAGAGATGGGAAACATGAATCCAATCACCATGCTTAAAAGGCTTCAATGGCTTTCCATTGATCTGAGAATAAAAACGGTAATAATTTTTGAGCATGCATGATCTATCTGGCTTTACCCACCTCTCCAGCCTTATCTTACACCAGACACTCTGCAATCTTACTACCCTGGCTGCCTTTCAGTCCTTTTTATTTGCCACGCTCCCTCCCCACTTCAGGGCCTTTGCTCATAACACATACTATGCCTAGATAGCACTTTCCTATCTTTCACTGCCTAATGCACTCTTTGGATCACTTATCAATAATTCTCACTTTGCAGAAAAGTCCTCTGGGTCAAAATCCCTATCATATGCTCCCATCAGATAGATCTTGTGTCTCCACCCCATAGCACTTACCATAGTTTTAATGTTCTTTTTTTAAGATGATTTAATTAATATCTGTCTCTCCAAATAGGCTGTAAATTCCTTAAGGGACTATAAATTTCTTAAGGGCAAGGACTGCGTCTATCTTGTTCACTGCTGTGTTGACCTGAGGAAATCAAAGATGAATCAGACCCCCAAGGAAGTTATTTGACTAGAGGAGAAGATAAAGACAGCATATATAAAGCTTACTACTTGGCAGAACATTCATTATTCCTTGATAAACTCCAACTGAGGAGAGTTTAAAGAAGGTCAAGATTAAACTGAGGAGGGGTAGCTAGTCAAGGAAGGTTTCATGAAGGAGGTGGCAAGTAACCTGACTTTGTTGTTAGGTGCCATCAAGTTGGTTCTGACTCATAGCGAACCCACCCACAACAGAACCAAACACTGCCAAGTCCTGCGCCATCCTCACAATCGTTGCTATGTTGGAGGCCATTGTTGCAGCCACTGTGTCAATCCATCTCCTTGAGGGTCTTCCTCTTTTTCGCCGATCCTTTACTTTATCAAGCATGATGTCCTTCTCCAGAGACTGGTCCCTCCTGATAACATGTCCAAAGCACGTGAGACAAAGGCTTGCCATCTTCGCTTCTAAGGAGAATTCGTACTTCTTCCAAGACACATTGTTCGTTCTTCTAGCAGTCCATGGTATATTCAATATTATTCGCCAAAACCATAATGCAAACGCATCAATTCTTCTTCAGTCTTCCATATTCATTGTCCAGTTTTCACATGCATATGAGACAACTGAAAATACCATGACTTGAGTCAGGCGTATCTTAGTCCTCAAGGTGACTTCTTTGCTTCTTAAAACTTTAAAGAGATCTTTTGCAGCAGATTTGCCCAATACAATATGTTGTTTAATTTCTTGATTGCTGCTTCCATGGGGGTTGACTGTAGATCCAAGTAAAATAAAATCCTTGATAATGTCAATATTTTCTCCATTTATTATGATTTGCTTATTGGTCCAGTGTGAGGATTTTTGTTTTCCTTATGTTGAGGTGTAATCCGTATTGAAGGCTGTGGTCTTTGATCTTCATCAGTATGTGCTTCAAGTCCTCTTCACTTTCAGCAAGCAAGGTTGTGTCATCTGCATACTGCAAATTATTAATGAGTAAAGTACTCCAAAATAAGGGAACTGAAAGGACGAACGAGACCACTACTGACAAAGGGAACCAGGCACATACAATACGAAAGGAGGATAAGGAAGAGGAAACTGAAGAAGTGAACCAGGTTCAGGTGGAAGAGGGCTTCAACGGCAGTCTCAGGAGTTACAGATACTGAGTATCTTTTAAAAGAAAAATAAGACACCAGAGTTGTGCTTTTGGAAAACATGAAGTCATGCATAAGATAACAAGGACAAGAAGAGAATTGTAGCAGGGAGATCAGTTCAAAGGCTAATTTAGTTGGCAAGGCAACAGGTGATAAAGGCCTTAACTAGGATAGTGGTAGCAGCACTAAAGAAGAGGGGATGGATGTTCAACACCGCATAGGTATCAACTGTACTTGGGAACCAATGGACTGGAAGAGGGAAGGTGGAAAAGAGTCAGATCAAAGTGCTTTGTTTGATGATCACGAGGCTGATTAATATCCCCAAACGCTCATTTTCCCCTAATCTTTCTGTTGCAAAGGCTTTTAGAGGCTTTGATGTTAGAGAAGTGTGGTTCCTCATGACTAGTAATATTATAATACTAAATTTTGCGTGTGTAAATACAGGCAGTCCCAGGGTTACGAACAAGATCTGTTCCTAACTCTGCCTTTAAGTTAAATTTGTAGGTAACTTGGAATAGGTGCATATATGGTTCTTATTTAACCTTACTTTAGCGCGAGAAAAAGGAGCCCTGGTGGCGCAGTGCTTAAGCACTTGACTGCTAATCGAAAGGTGGGAGGTTCGAACCCACCAGCTGCTCCACAGGAGACAGATGTGGCAGTCTGTTTCTGTAAGGATTTACAGCCTTGGAAGCCCTATGAGGCAGCTCTACTCTGTCCTATAGGGTTACTACGGGAGCCCTGGTGGTGCAGTGGTTAAGAACTACCGATGTTAAACAAAAGGTCCACCAATCGCTCCTTGGAAACTCTATGCGGCAGTTCTACTCTGTCCTATAGGGTTGCTATGAGTTGGAATCGCCTCGACGGCAACAAGTTTGATTTTTTTGGTGCAGTAAGTGAAGGTGATTGTGATGAAGAATTTGTTGGGAGTAGGGGTTGGTTCAATGGTTTCAAAGTGAGGGCAAACTTACATAACATTAAAGGGCAAGTAGGAGTTGTCCGTAAGTTGGACATTAGTAACGCAGGGGCTACCTATAATTAAAAACTCCACTAGGTAAATTGTATGCTAGATTCAATTTAGACGGAATAAATATGTTTAAATTTATTATACCTTGATTTACTAAGTACATCCTTGAAACAGCACCAATACAGAAGAAATAAAGATTAAACAACTGGTGCCTAGACTCTTGACAATGATTTTTATAAAGCAAAACTGAAACAAGGGCAGACTGAGAAAGCAGAGAATACTTCTCCAACAGCCCGGCCCACAACACTGCCCCGGGGCTCCTTCCTTCCCTAAGTCCCACTCCTCCCTAATGCCAGCATATCTCCTCTCTCCAAACTGGTAACTCTTTTACTTTTGATTCCGGTGGGTGAATTAATAATCTGGGGTAAAGATTAGTGGGATGGTAAGAAGATAAAATATTCCTTAAGTAACTGCAGTTTATTAACATCTGTCTTAGTAAATCCAGTGCTGCTGTAACAGAAATACCGTAAGTAGATGGCTTTAACAAACAGAAGTTTATTCTCTCACAGTCTAGGAGGCTAGAAGTCCGAATTCAGGGTGCCAGCTCCAAAGAAAGGCTTTCTCTCTCTACTGGCTCTGAAGGAAGGTCCTTATCATCAGTCTTCGCCTGGCCTAGGAGCTTCTCAGCACAGGGACCTGGTTCCAAAGGTCACACTCTGCTCCTGGCTCTGCTTTCTTGGTGGTAGGAGGTCCCCTCATCTCTCTGCTAGCTTCTCTCTTTTATATCTCAAAAGAGACTGACTCAAGACACAACTTAATTTTATCGATTGAGTCCTACATCACTAAAATAACTGCTTCTAATCCTGCCTCATTAACACCATAGAGGCAGGACTGAGAACATATAGGAAAATCACATCGGATGACAAAATGGTGGACAATCACAACACCGGAAATCATAGCCTAGCCAAGCTGACACATATTTTGAGCAACAGTCCATTCAAACACCTCCACTAACTAACCGTGTCACCTTGGGCAAGACACTTAACATCTCTAAATTAAATTTCTTCAACTGTGGAGTCCCTGGATGGAGCAAATGGTTAATGCACTTGGCTGCTAACGGAAAGGTTGGATGTTCAAGTTCACCCAGAGGCACCGCAGAAGAAAGACCTGACAGTCTACTTCTGAAAACTCAGCCACTGAAAACCCTGTGGAGCAGGGTTTGACTCTGACACACATGGGGGGTCACCACCATGAGCTGGAGTCAACTCAATGGTAACTGGTGGTGGTCTTCAACTGTAATTTAGGGGAAGTGCTTATCAAACTTTAACATGCACAGGAATCCTCTGGGGGGTCTTGTTAAAATGTAGATTTTGCATTTTCTAAGTTAGAACGTCTAGGGTAGAGTCTAAGATTCTGTATTTCCAACAAGCTCCAGGTGATGATTACTAAAATGTAGTTCTAAAATTTTATAAAATACAGTAAACTAGCTCATTGCTGTTTACTTCTCTGCCTACAGGTTTAACTTTTATAATGTAACAGCAGTGATAAGAGAGACTTACAAATACTGATAAGCCCAAAGTCAAAGCATTTTTTGTACTAGCGTCTGTGGGTCTTAACCTTTTTTTGGTGCAGTGGACTCGGTGAAGCCTATGGGTTTTATTTAAAACATTATTCTCAAAATAATGTTGTATTTTTATTTTGAGAATAGTGTTTTAAATAAAATAAAGCACGTAAGATTACAAAAGAAGCCAATTTATATTGAAATAAGAGTTCCTCAATGATGATAGTTTAGAAGTCCTGTGACAGTTCCAGTTATTAATTTTGGTGGATTTGTTACCACAAAGAGACATTGTGGTGGATCTAAAAAAATCAAAAACGGTTCTAACACTGATATGCTGAACCATGTGTCCTTTATCTTTACATTGTGCTTTTAGCTAACAGAAAAAGTCCTCTCCCATCAGTCTCATTTCTCAGTGTTTCTCTAAAGTGAGAATATAATGTTAAATTATAAAGATATTAATGCTTAGCTGTCAAGAAATCTGAAGTTTATTTTAAAAAGCAAAATCAAACTCAGTTTTGCTTTAAAATTTTTTTCTTTATTTATATCCAATTGCAGTTTTAACAATAAAGACCATTAAAGGATACTCTGAACACAGCACCAAAATTTGCTGCAGAGCTGGGAAGGAAAATCTGGAGAGCAAAAATAGACTGCTGTTACAACCAGAGCTTTGTGATTACCTTAAAAAGATATGTTATCCACAACTTCAGCTTCTCCCCGTTCTGTACCAGCAACCACTGGAGAATAACAACCGCTCCTAGGACTCCACCCCATGTCAGAAGAGTTGCTGTTAGATAATTACTGTTGTTACTGTCAGCTGCCATCGAGTCAGTTCCAACTCACAGCCGCCCTATGCACAACAGAGCAAAACACTGCCTGGTCCTGCACCAATCTCACTGCATGTTATCTCATTCGACAGTTTTTAACTTACTCATGAAGCGTAATGGATTTCAAACCTGTCTGAGTCGGTATTTTTGCAAAATACTGATTCAAAGACTCAACTGTCAGAGCTTAAATCAATGTATCTGAGGTACTGTCTTTATAATCAAGATTCACTCAGAGTAAGCTTCTTTAAATACAGTTACTACCTATTCACACACCAAAACCAAACAAGTTGCCGTCGAGTCAATTCCAACTCATGCTGACCCCGTGTGCTGCAAAGTAGAACTACACTCCAAAGGGTTTTAACGGCTATGACCTTTTGGAAAGGGACTGTAAGGTCTTTCTTCCTCTGGCTGGGTTCAAACCATCAACCTTTTGGTTAGTACTCGAGTGCTTAACCATTTGCGCCAGCCACCCAGGGGGTCTACAACATACAGAGAATATGGAAACACTGGGTATTTTAAAAGCTGCAAACAACAAAACACAACTTAAAACATTAATTCTTAATTCTGGCATAAAGGTGTACATAATCTTTGAGACCTGAATGTCAAGTTTTTCTGTAATTCAATTTTTTTAAGCAACTGAACCAGTCCCAAAACTAAACGTAATGACTTACACTGTCCATTCTAAACCAACTATTAGAAACTGCGATCTATTTCTATCACTACTAAACTCAAGTAGGACACTTGACCTTGGCTCCATAATCAATGCCAACTATACTTTACCCAAATCTCACTAGGGAAAACAGGGATGAAAACTATTTTCCTACCTCAGAAAGTAGGATACCGCAAATGTAAAACACAGCAGACAAATACAATTTCAAGGTTTAGAAACACCTGGCAGAAAACAGGCATTACTAGTTCCTTTCTCAACCTACCAACTCTTAAGCACCCAGTGTAACTGCCAATCAAAGGAGGTGGGGGGCTTAAAAATGGTTCACGATTCTCCATGCCTTGCACAGAGGCCAACAGAAACAGAAAAATTACTGACTAAAAACCTTTGGGCTTCTGGCTACTACAGTGATGCCTATCAGCAATAATGTTGAGACAACAAATAAACCAGGAGTGACAGTGCTTCAAGCACATTTCTAAACAGAAGTGTCAAAGATGGGGGGAGGGGTTTGAATATTACATACATCTAATTTAGTTCCCTACCAAAACTCCAATGAAAGTACAAAAGGGGATTTTTTTTTTAAGAACATAAACCCACAAGGGCAAGGAAAACAGAAGAAACATGGGGGTGTAAAAAGGAAGAATGAGTGAAATTAGTTTGAGAAGTCCTCAGATCCCTAGTTCCTCTCCTAAACTCTACCCTGCTCCTCCCTTAGTCCTGAAGATCGGAGTTCATTCTCGGCACAGGGTAAGCAGTAGGTCCTTCTGACCTAGTCATACTGAAAACAGGAAAATAGGTGGCCATATGTAAGTGACTGCTAACACACACTCATCATCACCATCACCACCACCACCACCACCACCACCACCCTGAAGCCTGCCACAAATTACTAAGCCATTAGATCCACTGTTCTAGAGACCTGTGCTACCCAACAGAACTTTCTGGGATGATGGAAATCTTTTAAATCTGCACTGTCCAATATGGTAGCCAGTAGCCACACTTGAAACGTGGCTAATGCAACTGAAGGACAAGATTTTAAATTTCATTTTAAATATTTTAAATTTAAATAGCCACATGTGGCCAGTAGCTACCACATAGTTCTAGAGTTAATTTTACATAAAATTAACTCTCTTAAACAGTAAAACTGTATGTTTTGGATAAACAAATTTATGAAATGCATTACAGAGTTGTCTGCCTTGAGAAACAGTACATCCTTTAGCGTTACTGATGACTCAGCATTATCAGGACCCTCAGTTATTATATTATGCAGTGACAGAATAATGTCTCCCCAATATTATTTCAAGTACAGTTTACTATAATAACTATGGTTGACTATTCCTGGGGGTGAGGAAGCAATCTTGTGGGAGATTCAGATAGACTTTTTAAGCAACTATTCGGACTGCTAATTTGGAAGAGTCAAAACGAACAATCAAAATGAAGAAAGGTCATAAAGTTTCAGACAACAGGGCTCGACTTTAAGCAAAGATTTTAATTCTTAAAGGTGGCATAACAAAAGAGTTGTTTCTGACTCCTTGAGAAAAAACAGCTGGATATTGGGGAGGCACTGAAATAATGAATTTAAAATATAAGGCTTATGTTGTCATTGTCGGTTGCCATCGAGACGATTCTGTCACATGGCGACCTCAAGTGTGCAGGGTAGAACTGCTTCATAGGGTTTTCAAGGCTGTGACCTTTCAGAAGCAGATCACAGACCTTACGTTCTTGGCTACTCTGGGTGGGTTTAGAACCACCAGCCTTTCAATTAGTAGTCCAACACTTAACCATCTGCATCACCCAGCAGCCTCTATAAGGTTTATATAATAGCAATAAAGACAATTTCATTTTATAAAATATTACATCTGGGGTTATTCCAGATGAATCTTAACAATTAAATGAAAATATGTTAAGTAAATGTAAAAAGATACTGAATATTTTAAAATTCTGACCAACAACAAAACAAAAATAACAACTGGTTGTGTTCTTCTTGTGAATAGAATTTGGAACATTTAAGTTAGAAAAACTTTTTTTCGCCAGAGGAGAAAAAATGGGGTTGAATCAAACTTATTAAAACTTTGTAACTCAAACAAGTGAGCTAACTTCTCCAAGCCTCGCTTTCATCATCTGTAAATTGGAATTATGATAATCCTAACTCACAGGATTGACAAAACAACACACGTAAAGCACGTAAATACAGTCAGTGCCTGGCAATGGTATCATCTGGTAAGTGAAGGCGCTTATGTTATTAACCAGGGAACCTACAAATGCTTCTTCAGCTCTTTCTAGACACCAATGTGGTCAATTCTTACTGAAGCCTTTGGGTAACAGAATGCTATGAATAAAAGAAATCGAGACAGCTTAAAGCTGGCATTCCAAAGGGTAATTTCTTTCTGTTCTCTGATGACTAAAACTACTAGTAAAAAACAGAACTGACATTTGATGTGTATCTCTTCTTTCTTCCCATGGCTATTAAGTGGGTGAACAGGAAAGACATGCAAAAGCAAAGCAAAGGATGACATCAGTCCTTTTTTAACACAGTAAGAGTCCATTCCACTACTTCCTACCTTTCTCCTAGGCACAACTATAGCCTACAATCAGAGCTTCCAAACTACTCCTTCATGTCCGAACCCCTACTGAAAATTCGCATTTCTAACAAGTTCCCGGCTGAGAATTTTTATTTTATAGTGCTTTAGGTGAAAGTTTACAGAGCAAACTAGTTTCCCATTCAAAAATTTATACAGAAGTTGTTTCGTGACATTGGTAGCAATCCCTGCAATCAATGTGTCAGCACTCTCTCTCCTCCCACCTCGTGTTCCCCCGTCCATCTGTCCAGTTTTCCTGTCCCTTCTCGCCTTCTCCTCTTTGCTTTTGGGCAAGTGTTGTCCATTTGGTCTTGTATACTTGACTAATCTAAGAAGCATGTTCTTCACGTGTGTTATTGTTCCTTTTATAGGCCTAATCTTTGGCTGAAAGGTGAACTTCTGGTGGCTTCGGTTTTGAGTTAGAAGGGTGTCCAGGGCCATAGTCTCAGGGGTTCCTCCAGGCTCGGTCAGACCAGTAAGTCTGGTCTTTTATTGTGAACTTCAATTTTGTTCTACATTTATCTCCTGCTCTGTCTGGGGCCCTCTATTGCGATCCATGTCAAGTTCGTGCTAGTAGCCAGGCACCATCTAGTTCTTCTGGGCTCAGGCTAGTGAAGGCTATGGTTCATGTGGTCCATTAATCCTTTGGATTAATATTTTACTTGTGTGTTTGGTTTTCTTCACTCTCCTTTGCTCTGGAAGTGATGGGACCAATAGATGTATCTTAGATGGCCACTCCCTGCTGAGAATTTGCATTTCTAACAAGTTCCCAGAAGTTATACATAACAATCATCTGGGATTTTGTTAAAATGTAGATTCTGATTCAGTGTATCTGTGGTGGAAACGAAAATTCTCAGTGGGGAACTTGTTAGAAATATAAATTCTCAGCAGAGGTTCAGACCAGAACTAATAAGCCCTGCCTACAATCAAATCAAAATCCGCGATGATGAAAAAGTGGTGCTTTTGTCCCAAAATTCACCCCTCCACAGCATATGTTAGTCAAACAAGCACACAGCAAATCCTTGATCCCTTAAATGTAAAATGTCTAGAGTTGCTGGGTGCACTTTTACAGACTGTTTTTTGCTTAAGGGTGCCTAGCCAAACGGGCAAGACACAGCTGAATATAAGTTCATGCTCCACTAGTCAAGCCATGTGCTTGCAGGGCTGCAAATGTTCAAAAGGACACCATCTGCTTCCCTCCTGCTGCTGTGTCATCCACAGGGAGCACCACTTTCAAATATAGGCTAATCAGTGATCCAGAAAATGTCCCAAGTTAACTCTTTGCCTTAAGACACGGGTTTATTCCAAAAAGCCAAGGAGACTGAACAGTGTTAACTTTACAACCAGTTCCCAAAGTATGGAAAACCTTCATTCACTTCATAGCACAGTACAATGTGCTTCAGGTAGACTATGCAGACCAAACAGCATTTATACTAGCTATACATTAATGTTTAAAGAGCTCTGATAAAAAACCTTTATGACAAAACTTTACTTAGTGGGAAAAAAATTCGTTCATTTATTCAATAACCTAAACTCTGTGCTATATGGAACACCACTGCGGTGCAGTGAATTGCTTTTACAGACATACCTCAGAAATATTGTAGGTGTGGTTCAAGACCACCTCAATAAAGCAAATATCGCAATAAAGTGAGTCACACAAATTAAAACATATAAACATATAAAAGTTATGTTTACACTATACTGTAGTCTGTTAAATGTGCCATACCATTATGTCTAAAAAACAACACATACATCTTAATTAAAAAACACTTTATTGCTAAAAAATGCTAACCATCATCTGAGTCTTCAGCAAGTCATAATCTTTTTGCTGGTGGAGGGTCTTGCCTCGATATAGTTTATGTTATTGAACAAATGAATGAATTTTTTTCCCCACTGATAAGGTTTAGCCACATAGATTTTTTATCACAACTCTTTAAACATTAACGTACAGCTAGTATAAATGCTGTTCGGTCTGCAGAGTCTATCTGAAGGACATTGTACTCTGCTATGAAGTGAATGAAGGTTCTCCATACTTTGGGAACTGGCTGTAAAGTTAACACTGTTTAGTCACCCTGCCCTCTTCTGATGGCTGCTGGATGATCAGGGTGGTGGTTACTGATGGCTGGGATAACTGTGGCAATTTCTTAAAATAAGACAACAATGAAATTTGCCACATCAATTGACTCTTCCTTTCACAAAAGATTTCTCCATAGCATGCAATGCTGTTTGATAGCATTTTACCCACAGTAGAACTTCTTTCAAAATTGGAATCAATTCTCTCAAACCCTGCCACTGCTTTATTAACCAAGTTTATGTAATATTCTAAATCCTTTGTTCTCATTTCAACAATGATCACAGCATCTTCACCAGTAGATTCTATCTCAAGAAACCACTTTCTTTGCTCATCTCTAAGAAGCAACTCCCCATCCATTAAAGTTTTATCACGAGATTAAAGCAATTCAGTTACATCTTCAGACCCCACTTCAAATTCTACATCTCTTGCTATTTCCACCACATCTGCAGTTACCTCCCCCACTGAAGTCTGGAATCCCTCAAAGTCAGCCATGAAGGCTGAAATCAACTTCTTCCAAACTCCTGTTAATGTTGCTATTTTGACCTCCTTCCATGAATCACAAATGTTCTTAGTGGCATCTGAATGGTGAATCCTTTCCAGAGGGTTTTCAATTTACTTTGCCCAGATCCATCAGCAGGATCACTACCTATGGCAGCTATAGTCTTACAAAATGTATTTCTTAAATAATAACACTTGAAAGTTGAAATTACTTCTGATCCATGAGCTACAGAATGGATGCTATGTTAGCAGGCATGAAAACAACATTAATCTCCTTAACATCTCCATCAGAACTCTTGAGTGACCAGGTGCATTGTCAATGAGCATCATATTTTGAACGGAATCTTTTTTTCTGAGCAGTAGGCCTCAACAGTGGGCTTAAAATATTCAGTAAACCATGTTGTAAACAGATGTGCTGTCATCGAGGCTTTGTTGTTCCATTTACAGAGCACAAGCAGAGTAGATTTAGCATAATTCTTAAGGGCCCTAGGATTTTTGGCATGGTAAATGAGCACTAGCTTCAACTTAATGTCACCCTACATTAGCCCCTAACAAGAGAGTCAGCCTGTGCTTTGAAGTTTTGAAGCCAGGCACTGACTTCTCCTCTCTAGCTATGAAAGTCCTAGATGGCATCTTCCAATATAAGGCTGTTTCATTTACATTGAAAATCTGTTGTTTAGCATAGCCACCTTCATCAATTATCTTAGCTAGATCTTCTGGATAATGTGCTGCAGCCTCTACATCAGCACATCAGTGCTTCACCTTGAACTTTTATGTTATGGAGATAGCTTCTTTCCTTAAACCTCAGGAACCAACCTCAGCTAGCTTCAAACATTTCTTCTGCAGCTTCCTCACCTTTCTCAGCCTTCACAGAATTGAACAGAGTTAGGCCTTGCTCTGGATTAGGCTCTGGCTTAAGAGAATGTCGTGGTTGGTTTGATCTTCTATCCAGACCACTAAAACTTTCTCCTTATCAGCAATAAAGCTGTTTCACTTTCTTATCATTCGTGTGTTCACTGGAGTAGCACTTTTAATTTCCTTCAAGAACTTTTCCTTTGCATTCACAACTTGGCTGTTTGGTGCAAAAGGCCTAGCTTTCAGCCTATCTCAGCTTTCAACATGCCTTCCTCACTAAGCTTAATCATTTCTAGTTTTTGATTTAAAGTAAGAGACATGTGACTCTTCCTTTCACTTTAACATGTATAGGCCACTGTAGGGTTATTAATTTCAATATTGTTGTGTCTCAGGGAATAGGGAGGCCCAAGGAGACAGAGATGGGGGAACAGCCAGTCGATGGAGAAGTCAGAACACACACGACATTTATCAATTAAGTTCACTGTCTTATATGGGCATGATTTGTGGTACACCATAACAGATACAATAATTGCAAAAAAACTTGAAATATTTCAAGAATTACCAAAATGTAACACAGAGACATGAACCGAGCACATGCTGTTGGAAAAAAGGTGCCGAGAGACTTGCTCGACGCAGGGTTGTCACAGACCTTCAATTTGTAAAAAATGCAGTATCTGTGAAGTGCAATAAAGCAAAGTGCAATAAAATGAGGTATACCTGTATATGGCCCTTCTAGCCATGGTCCCGTAACTCCCATGAAATGACTGGGTGGGGCTATACAAATAAGGTGTGTAAAACTCTTGCTGGGATTGGTTGCAATATGTAAATAAGGTGGCCTGTGGCCCACCAAGGGGGTTGTTCAGTTTTGCCATCCTGCTAGGCTTAAAAACAGCCAATCCTAGAGGATGACCGGGGGGGTCACTATGATCAAGATGAAGAGGCGGGAGCAGAGTGCGTCCTTTCTACATGTGGAAATCCATGCAATATCTTTTATTGAAGAGACTCTTCTTTCCTCATCAAATGGAGTTAGCACTCTTGTCAAAAATAAGTTTGGGTTTATTTCTGAACTCTCAATTCTATTCCATTGGTCTATGAGTCTATTGTTAAACCAGTGCCAGGTTGTTTTCATTACTGTAGGTGTATAATACGCTTTAAAATCAGGAAGTGTGGGAACTAACTCTCAATATCTTTATCAATCCCTTCTGCCCAACACATATACACACGATGACACACACAGTCTTCCATCTACCCACAATTATGAAGCTGCTTAATGTATGTTTACTTAATGAAAGTTCAAATTATACTTCCTATTTGTTTTAAAAATCATAGATATGTACTTTTTATTTTTGAAAGTGTCAGATATGTAAAGCTTACTTAATTTCAGGATAAATGCTAGATAAGAGATACTAATGTATACATTAATCAATATGCAAAGAACATGACCTTAAAGAAACCAACATTTCAGAAAACATTTTTGATACATTTCAAAATTTTTGCAATCCGAAGTTTTCTTAAACAGTCATTTGATTCTGTAGTTGAAAAATAAAATAGGCACTATTTCATAATTAGATGTTTCTATTAGTAGTTTTATTGAAGGTGCACAGGCAACTGTCTCGAGTATTAATATAAGAATAAAAAATCTGTATATTCTGCCTCATTCTTCACTAAGATAGGAAATAATTTTAAATATATATATATTCCTCAGCAATAAAAAGCAACAAACTGCTGATGCAAAAATGCATTATGCTGAGTGAAAAGAAGCCAGGCTCAAGGTGTATGACTGTACAATTTCATTTGTACAACATTCTTGCAAAGGTAAAACTATAGGGACAAAAAACTACAGAGGCTGGAGGTGGGTGGAGGGATTGACATGGCAGAATTTCTTGGAGTGAAGAAACTGTTCTATATCTTGATTGTGGTAATGGTTACACAGCTGTACACGTTTGTCAAAATTTGCAGACTTCACACTAAAAAAGGTAAATTTTTATTTTATGTAAGTTATCTGGAATTTTAAAAAATGTAAAAAAAACCATACATTGCTTTTAATCTTTACTTCAAGGCCAACAATATAAAAATATTCTACTCACTTTTGAGAAAGACCATATTGGATGAACTAAAGGTAAAAGATATCTCCTTGGTTTTACACTTTGGCTTAGTTCTCTCTAGATAGTCAGCTAACATGTCAGTGAACCTAGGACAGGAAACAGATTTGATACTGCTGGTTAACTGATCTGGAGCCCTGGTGGCACAGTGGTTAAGAGCTCGGCTTTTAACCAAAAGGTTGGCAGTTCAAATCTACCAGCCGCTCCTTAGAAACCCTATAGGTCAGTTCCATAGGGTAGCTATGAGTCAGAATCAATTCAATGGCAACAGGTTTGCTTGGTTTTTTTGGTTAACTGATCTACCTTTGTTTTATGGTACACATCTTGTAAGCCTTATCAATTCCTCCTTAAATGTATATTTCAAATCTATTCCTCCTCCTCTACTCTCAAGATCTCAAATCACCCCCCAATTAAAAATCTTTATGATTCCCTAGCACCTACAAGATAAAGTCCACATTCATTAACAGAGCATATAAAAGGTCCTTTAGTGTTCGAACCAACTCACCTTTCCAGATTCCTCTCCCACCATACTTCTATTCAGGCACCCATACTACACACTCATACCTTTCAGAAAGTAATTTGGCTATTTATATCAACAGCCTTAAAACAACCCATACCCTTAGACCTTTTCACCTAGTTAAATCACTTCTAGGAATTTATTCTAGAGAAATAATCTGCATAACACTAAAAATCAGACAGCCTAAATAAAGAAGAATAGGAGAATGGCAAATTATAGTATAGTCACAAAACAGTTTCTGATGCAGCCATTAAAATTATGTTCGTGGAAAGTTTTTAAATGATATGGGGGAAATGTTTATGATATATGCAAAAAGAGAAGCTGGATACAGTGTAATCTCAACTATGTAAAACAGTATATAGAGAAAGCAATTCTCCAACTTTAACAGTGGTCATATAGTAAGCAATTTTTATTATCTTCTCTAGTTTTCTATATTGTTCAAGTTTTCTCTGATGAGCATATTCTTAAAACTAGTAATATACACATACCCACAAACCTTTTTGATTCAGTAATTTCATATACAGGACTCTATTTTGAAGAAATAATTCAAATGCAGGCAAAGATTTATGTACAAAGATGACATAGCATTACTTAGAATAGTGGATTTAAATTACTTAACAGGGGGATGATTTAATATTACCACTGTACCCTTATGATACCACTGAATAATTTTTTAAAATACTTTTAGAGATATATTACATATACCAAAAAATTCACCCATTTAAAGTCTAAGTTCAGTGGTTTTTAGTATAGCCAGAGTTGTGCAACCATCACCACAATCTAATTTTAGAACATTTTCAACACCCCAAAAAGAAACCCGGTACTCATTAGCGGTCTTTCCCTTTTCCACTCCCACCCACCCCAGCCCCCGCCAACTACTAATCTACCTTCTGTCTCAACAGACCTGCCTACTCTAAACATTTTCTAGAAATGGAACCATACAATACGTAGTCTTTTGTGACTGGTTTCTTTCATTTAGCATGGTATTTTCAACATTTACTTATGTTACAGCATGTATAGCTACTTCATTCTTTTTTATTGCCAAATAATATTCCATAGTACAGATATACCACCTTTTGTTCATCCATTCATCTGTTGATGGGCATTTCGGTTGTTTCTGCCTTTTGGCTATTATCAATAATGCTGCTATGAACATTTCTGTACAGGCTTTTGTGTGGTCATATGCTTTCATTTCTCTTGGGTATATACCTAGGAATAAATTACTAGCACATATCAAAACTCTACTTTTTTAAACTTTGTGAGGCACTGCCAGACTGTTTTCCAAAACAGCAGGACCATTTCACAATTCAACCAGCAATGTATGAGGGTTCCAATTTCTCCATATTCTAACCAACATTTGTTACTGTTCATCTTCTTGATTACACCCATCTTGGTGAGTGTGAAGTATCTCATTGTGGTCTTGACTTGCATCTCCCCAATGGCTAATAATGTTGAACATACCTTCATGCGCCTATTAGCCATTTGTATATCTTCTTTGAAGAAATATCCACTCAAATCCTTCGCCTAGTTTTTAAATTGGGTTGTCTTTTTATTGATGTGTTGTATGAGTTCTTTGTATGTTCTGAATATAAGTTCCTTGTCTGGCATATCATTTGCAGTTATTTTCTCCCATTTTAAGTTAATTTTTGTGTATGGTGTGAAGTAGGGGTCCAAATTCATTCTTTTATATGTTGATATCTAGTTGTCCTAGTACCATCTGTTAAAAAGACTATTCTCCCCCCACCCCCCCATCCCCCGAATTATCCTGGCACTTCCATCACATTAAGCAAATTTAATAACATGGAAATGAAGAATATAAAACTGTTACAGATGAACTCAACTATGTGAGAAAAACCTGTCTTGGCAGTCTCAAGATACTCTCTCGATCTTTTACTTCCATTATACCAAACCCGTTGCCGTCAAGTCGATTTTGACTCATCATCTGTAAATTATTTTATTTACTTGTTGTCTTATTTCTCTCCTGTCTCTCCCATTAGAATGTATACTTCTCAGGGACAGGGACTTTGTCTTGCATAGAGCTGAATCCCCAGAGTCTACAACACTAACTGGTTTCTAGAAGAACTTCACAATTAGTTATTGCAAGCATATGTATGTACAGAAAATGGCCCGGAAGAAAATGTGCCAAATGTTAATATTTTGGTTGGTGTCATAGATTGAATTGTGTCCCTCCAAAATATCTGTCAATCTGGCTAGGCCATGAGTCTCAGTATTGTGTGATTGTCCACCATTTTGTCATCTGATGTGATTTTGCTATGTGTTATAAATTCTATCTCTATGATGTTAGTGAGGTGGGATTAGCGGCAGTTATGTTAATGAGGCAGGACTCAATCTACAAGATCAGGTTGTGTCTTAAGTCAATCTCTTTTGAGATATAAGAGACGCAAGCAGAGAGACATGGGGACCTCACACCAAGAAACAAGAGCAAGAAGAATAGTGCACCCTTTGGACTTGGAGTCCCTGCGCTAAGAAGCTCCTCGACCAGGGGAAGATTGATGATAAGGACCTTCCTCGAGAGCCGACAGAGAAAGAAAGCCTTCCCCTGGAGCTGGTACCCTGAATTCGGACTTCTAGCTTCCTAGACTGAGAGAGAATAAATTTATCTTTGTTTTAAAGCCATCTACTTGTAGTATTTCTGTTATAGCAGCACTAGATAACTAAGACAGTTAGAAGTACCATTATAACTAAATTTATCTTAATGTTCTACAATGAACACACATTACTATTATAACCAGATGTGAAATCCAAGTATTTTAAAGATGTGTAATACTTCTGGATCCATGTTACTCCTCAAAGTTCTAAGAACCTCAATTTTTGCCAAACTAGTTTAATTTAGCTTCCTTTGCATGTCTCCAAGCACAATGACACTACCATATATTTAGTAGCTCAGACCTAACTCTCAAGGAGTCTTAACGTCTTTCTTTTCCTCACTACACATGCCCAAATTATCAGTAAATTCTGTAAACTCTATCCACAAAATATATATTGAATCTAACTACCTCTCATCATCTCCACTACTAGCAATCTTAATCCAACCTACGACTATCTATTGTCTGAATAATAGCAACAGTCTCTTAATTGGTCTTGTCCCCATTTGTACACATCAACCATAAGAATAAATCATAAGACATATATAACTCTGCAACAACACCAACCCAAAACAAAAAGTGTGTAATTACTTATGCATGTACATATGCATATATGTGTGTGGGTATTCATATGTGTATACATATGTATACACATATAGATTATCTATATGCATAGATGGAGCCCTGGTAGCGCAGTGGTTAAGAGCTCAGCTGCTTACCAAAAGGTCGGCAGTTCAAATCCACCAGCCACTCCTTGGAAACCTTATGGGGAAGTTCTACTCTGTCCTATAGGGTCCCTATAAGTCAGAATCAACTCGATAGCAATGGGTTTGGGTTTATATGTATACATACATACAAATATGTGTGCACATGCATATATATTCATATATATAATAAACTACACAGGGGGCATAGTTATGGATACTTCTTAGACTAACCAAACACCTCACAAATTTGGTTTTCTGGGTTTGAAGGCTTAGGACCATAGTCTCATGGGACAACTCAGTCAACTGGCATAATATAGTTCATAAAGTTTATGCTCTACATCCTAGTTTGGTGAATTATGTCTGGGTCTCAAAAGCTTGCGAGTGGCTATCTAAGATACAACTACTGGTCTCTACTCATCCAGAACAAAAGAGAAAGACGGAAATCTAAGACTCAGAGAAGAAACTAGTCTACAGGATTAGTGAACCATGGTGCTCTCATCTACCCTGGGACCAGAAGAACTAGATGGTGCCTGGCTACCACTACCGACCATTCTGATCAGGGCCATAATAGATGGATCTGATAGAATGGGAGGAAAATGTGAAACAGAACTCAAATTCTTAAAAAGTCCAGACTTATTGGACCAGTTGAGTCTGAGGACTCCCCAAGACTATTGCCCTGAGATACTCTTTAGACCTTGAACTGAAATTATCCCGAGGCTATCTTTCAGCTAAAAAACAGAGTGACTCATAAAATAAAAAATGTAACCCATGAGTACTATGCTTCTTTAAAAAAATCATCTGTATGTGACCAACTGGTCAACAACTACCTTAAAGCAAAGATAAGAAGGTAAGGGGGCAGGGAAATTACATTTCTGGAAATGGAACAACCAGAACAGAATGAGAATGTTGATACATTGTGAAAAATGTAACCAATGTCACTGAATAATTTGTGTAGAAATTGTTAAGTGGAACTCAATTTGCTGTGTAAACGCTTACCAAAAACTATAAAATATTATTTAAAAAAAAGAATAAATCATGTATCACCCCACTACTTCTCACCTCCCCCCCACCACAGACCCAATGCTTCCTGGTACAATTAAACAAAATTCAAATTCCTCACCTTGGCCTAAAGGCCCTATGCATTCTAGCTCTTGTCTAAAATCCTTTCTCCCCCTTGTTCACTGAATTCCAGCCACACAGCCTTTTTTTTCTGGTTCCTGGCATATGTCATGCTCATTCTCTTCTCTAGGCCATTCTACTTACAGAGTTCCTTCTGCTTCAAATGCTCTTCACATGGCTAGCTCTCTCTTTCTGGTTTTTTTTTTTTTTTTTTTTTTTTTTGGCTAGCTGTTTCTTGGTATACAAGCCTTAGCTCAAATGTGACCTCCTAAGAGTCCTTCAAGGAGCCCTGGTTGCGCAGTGGTTAAAGTGATGGACTGCTAATAGAAAGGTCCGCGGTTTGAAACCACCAGTGGCTCCGTGGGAGAAAGATGTGACAGTCTGCCTCCTTAGAGATTTACAGCCTTGGAAACCCTGTAGGGTCGCTATGAGTTGGAATCGACTCCACGGCAGCGAGTTTGATTTTGGGAAGAGGCCTTCCCTAACAATCTTAGCTTAAGCAGCCAACTATTCTAGTCACTCCCTATGACATTACCTATTTTATTTTCTTCGTACCACTTATCACGATCATACACGATCTTGTCCTTTTTGTTTTGCTTTTATCTGTCTCTCCCACCATAATGTCCACGAGGACAAGGATTTTGTTCTTTAGTACTGTACGCCCAGTGCCTGGATCAGTTCTCAGCCTATGACAATTTCTCAAATATTTTTTGAATATATGATCACTGTCCTAAAACTTTAAGGGTAGTGCAGAACTGTCCATGAGTCTCCATTAATTACTTCAGTAAAAATATAACTAAGAATGCAAGACAAGCTACTTTTACATCAAGAACCAAGTCACCTGAAAAATCGAAGTTGATCATATATAATGATTCCACGTAAAAAAAATTAAATAATAAAATGATTAAAACATGTTCTAATGCCCTCCTCCCACTTTTTTCACTTTATCTATAATTACTGAAGCAAACACTGGTGCAATCAGAATATAAAGATGAATATGGGATATAAAGACTAATAAGAACATCTGTCTATTCTTAAGATATACCCAATTAGGGAGAGACAACATATACAAAAGGAATACTATATAAGTGCTATACCAGCACTAAAGGAGCCCTGGTGGCACAATGGTTAAGTACTCAGCTATTAACCGAAAGGCTGGCGGTTCGAACCCACCCAGCGGCTCTCCAGCAGAAAGACCAGGCAATCTGCGTTCATAAAGATTAGAGCCTACACAACCCTATGGGGCAGTTCTACTCTGTCACATGGGGTCACTATGTGTAGAAATCAACTCCATGGCACCTAACAACATACCAGCAGCAGGACCTCCACACTTTGGCATCCCAGGGGAGTGAGTCAGTCAGTACAAGGGGAGGTGACTGGAGGGAGCTGTCATAATCAGGGGGTCTCCCCAGAGCTGGCACTTGAAGGATAAACTCCCTTTTGATCTGCTAGGCAGGAATTTCTTTACAAGGAATTAAGTAAGCTGATTTGGGCTTTTTCCATTCAGATAGCAAGTGATGAAAAATGAGTATTAACCTAATTAGGATCTAAGTTTGTTGTTATTAAATATTATTATTTTAGCCAACACTGATAAGCACTTTACTATATCCCAAGCACTGCTTTAAACTAATCATATGCATTGCCTACTAGTATTATTGTGTTAGTAGGCACTATTATCATTTCCATTTGGAGGAATGATGGAATTGAGCCACAGAATGGGCTGAAAGCATGGTCCCCAGACCCCTGTCCCTGACGAGCTTATTCTTACTGACTCTCCTCTGTAGATGACTTTTCGTTTATCCCTAGCCACTCTTAAAATTCTCTCTTTATCTAGCATACCCAAGGTCACACAGTCAGTAAGTGGCAGAGCCAAGATTCAAAAACAAAACAAAACCTCAGGCAGCCAGCCCCTGCTCTTAACCGCGTCTCAGTATAGTTTAACAGGAATGATAACAATACCTACCTCAATGGGGTGCTATAAGGATTGAATGAGATGAGGTAACACAATGCCTGACACACAGTAAATACTTACAAGTTAACTAAGATAGCATTACTTCTTGTTCTTTCTTTTGTTAGTCCTTCAAGCACTTTTTCTATGGCTCAGGATGCCTTAATGAGCATCAGTTTCACGTTTAAGGAAAGGAAGGAAACTGGCATTTATTGAGAGGTTTCTGTAGGCCAGAATTATTTTAAAGTGTTACTCTAACAGTTCTTGCTTTATCTATCTCAAAGGATTTTCACTGTAAAATTCAAATTAAATTGTAATGCAGTATACAAAGGGGGCGTACTATTCAACTAGTTTAGTACTTAAAACTCAATTTCCATTGTACTAAAAAAAAAAGTATATGGGACTGTTGTTAGCAGCAGTCAGTTGATTCTGACTCACGGCAACCCACGTGTGCAGAGTAGAACAGCTCCACAGGGTTTTCATGGCTGTCACCTTTTGGACGCACGTTACTAGGCGTGTATTCCAAGGTGCCTCTGGGTAGGTTCGAACCACCAAGCTTTCAGCTAGTAGTTGAGTGCTTAACCATTTGCACCAGCCAGGGGTATAAAATTAATCCATCTCCATGGGAACTTGTCCCTTGTCATAACTAAGAATGCCCTCTCACTCACTGTCATTCACTCATTCGCTAACATCTGTTGTGAACCTACTATGACAAAGGCATTTTTGCTATTGAAATGTACAAACCCCATCTCAAATGAGCTCAATGGTGTAGTTTCACAAAACATCTTAACAAGTGCTAAAAAGTAATTCATACACTATCACAGCTCTTAAACATAAGGAGAAATGTAGGTAATTAACAATGTTGGTAGCCATACCAATTCCATATCACAAATTAAACAGGGCAACCCACAAAAGTCTACACCATAAAGGTATAAAAGATATAAAAAGTAGAGGATGTTAATCTCAGTCACCCCTGGCAAAGAAGAAAACTCTATCTTGGCTCACTCTACATTCTACCACTCCCAGGAGCCAGATAAAGGTGGCTGCTAGAATTGAGAGTACTGAACTTCAGTTACTTAGCAGTGTAAGAGGCAAAGCATGAAAAGGAAAAGTGCCAGAGATGAATATTAGTCCTTAGTAGGAAGCACTGGCATTAACAATCACATTCTTGTTGATATATTTGTATGCTGATTTATTTTATGGCTCCACAAAAAGCTTAGATTTACATAATGTCAGATTCACAGGATGCAGCATGCATGTAAAAATATGATGCAATAAACATATAAAAAAATACTCAACTCACTACTAATCAGAGAAATGCAAACTAAAATGATGAGAAATCATTTCATGCCCATCAGATTGGCAAATGTTTAGTCTCATAATACCAACTGGTGAAAGGAAATGGAGAAACAGGCTCATAAATGTAGCTGATTGGATGTAAACTAGATTAACCACTATGCAGAGTAGACAATATTCATGCCCTCCATTCCAGGGGTATACTTCCAGATAAATACTCCGGTGAGACACATGTATGGGCTAAAGAAATGAAATATAACATAGCAACCGTCTATTACAAAGGAGTTTACAATAGTCAAAAAAGATAAAATAGTAAAAAAAAAAAAATTGGGGAAATGGGGAAATGTCATCAATAGGGAAATGAATAAACTTGTATGGTTAGATAATGGAATACTATTCAGCAGTTAAACTAAAGGACAGAGCTAAAGCAAAAATCAAAAATTATCAAAAAATTTTATTTAAAAAAATTGCAAAATGGTATATGCAACCTGATAACATAAAAAATTTAAAAACACATCAAGGCAATATATATTATTAAAGATGCATACATGTATGGCTAAAAGTATGGAAATATCAATGAGAATGAAATGTATCAGTTCAGGCGATTATGTTGAACTTGACCTGAGCCACATGCTCTTGGAAAGCAGAACAGGTTAGTAACTGTGTTCTGGAAAGGGGGAACCGAAAAGGACCAGGCCTTTGCATATTGCACGATAAAACCTGTCTCTATCCTTCGCGAGACTCCCTTGTCTACCTGACTCCATAAAACCCCAGGCCCCTTTACTTTTCTTTGAGATATTCCTATTGCAACAGCCTAAATCATCTCCTTAATTGTCTGGTACCTTATACCTTTAGTACAGAAATGACTGTCTGGGGAGCAAAGGGAATGTGCTGAGGAAAAGGATGCGTATTTAGTTGTAATAGTAACAAAAAGCCAAAATATGACAAAATGTTAACCTTTTTTGGTACAAAGGGGTCTGTTATTTTGTGTCCTTTTCTGCAAAAAATTAATTTTTAAAATTATTTTAAGCTTGATGTGCAATCAGAAAAGATGATCTGTCACAAGTCAATCCTTTACAGTCTGTTTTCTCATATGTTAAATAGGCACATCAACACTTGCCCAATCTATTTCACTAGGCTGTTATAAGTAAAAGTGCTTTTGCTAATCACCAAGTGGTCTAATATACTTGTAATTCAGTCTGAGCCAATTAGCTCAGTTTGTTAAGCAGAATTCTGATCAGAGTAAGGTTAAGGATGAGATATGGAGTCCCTGGGTGGGGCACACTGTTAACATGCCTAGCTGCTAACCAAAAGGTTGGAGATTTGAGTCCACCCAGAGGCACCTCGAAAGAAAGGCCTGGCAATCTGCTTCTGAAAAATCAGCCACTGAAAACCTATGAAGGACAGTACATGGGGTCGCCACAAGTCGGAGTCAACTGGATGGCAACTGGTAACAACTGGTAAGGGATAGGTTATTACGTAGACCTTTACTGTGTTTCAGCGGCAAGGCTGCACTCATACTACCAGCAAGCCATACAGCTATGCTGCAAATGCACATGGTTGGTTACAAGCAGAGCTAGGCAAGTCTATATGTGATCTCTCAACTCATACTCGTTAAAACTACTGGGCAAATAACTCTAAGAACTTAATGGCGGGCTGGTATATAACACTGTATAAGAAAGTACACTCACACAAAAATTTTGTTTGGGATGTGTAGATGTGCTTATGCTTTTTTGGGGGGGGGGCACTGTAAAGTGATACGTTTGAAAACATGAAATCTCATCTTAAAGTGCTCAGAAAGTTGGTTTCAAATTGCTTTATTTCCAAGTGCTTCTAGAAGACTTGGTGAGTACCAGGAAGTGATTTTGCTAATTTAGAATCCATCTGCAGTTAAATTTAATCTTGAGAGGGGGGGACTTTTCTCCATCTTCACAATATTCTCTAATAGCTGGGCTGAAAGGATCTGCTCTGTGCTCATAAAGCTAAAAACAAAAGTAACCTTTAAAAATGGTCGATCTATATTCTGAACCCTGAAGAAGCATCCAAACAAGAGTAGCCTGTAAGTCTTTTTGATCTTTTAAGTCCAGCAAGTTTGAAATGTATTTGGAATTCACCTACCTTGATTTTTATTTCTTCCCTCACCCCCTAAGAACCACTAAATTTAACAGACCCTTTATTTTATTTGAAGGTACAGAAACATGAAGGTTACATTGTATGAATAACTAAAGTTAAAATACTTGATCTTGTTTTTAAACAGAAAATAAAGTCTGTTTTAGCAACTAAAAAGAAAAAAAAAATAGAACGTCAAATCAAAAGACCCTAAAGCAGGTTCCAGCCCACTTCAAAGCACTTTCATCAGAGTGGATGGCCTTAAATTTATCAGGACTCAAACAACTTACGTTAAAAAATAAGTCTTTTAGTACAGAACACTACATATATCTACAATTCTATGTTAAGAAGTCTTAAGATGTTGATGTTCCTTAGAGCTTATAGAATTAAAGCAAAGAAGAACCCAAAACTGAACAATATAAAATTCTTTCTACATATTCCCAGTCATCAAGAAATCAGTGGTTAATCTTTTTCTTCCACTAATGGACCAGTCTACATATTCATTAAAGCTGCAATATCTTAAGAAAAACAAAATTGTTATTCTTGAAAGCATTTTCTATGCAGAAAAACTGGTACCAACTGCTTCAAGGCAGACACATGCAATAACAGTGTAATATTTCTAGCAAAGGCTAGTAAGCCTTTGCCTGCAAATCATTGACCAAAAATGGTAATAGTGTGTGAAGACTAAAGAAAATGTTCCACCTGATCGTCCAGTTAAGAATTGTTTTACAATAAATTAGAGTTACAGTTTAGAGGAAAAAATATATAAGTAAAGCGTCCATTTCCTAGAATATCCTGAGCATCTGCTTACTTTTTAGTGACTCGGATAATTTAATGGATTTTTTAAAAAAGCTTTTCCATTTGCTTTTATTAGCATCCCAGCATCATGCCCACACCTGGCACACTTTAAGTTCTGGCAAAGCCAAACTGTTTACAGGTGAAAAAAAAAACGTTTAACCATACATGGACAGACAGGGCAGTGGAGGGGTTAAAGGGGACACCGCCAAGCTTGACAAGCACAACGAGAGTGCTGCTGGAAGCTGATTGCCAGATACGACAAACAAAGCGGCTGCAAGGCCATTCTGTTCTTAATCATGCCAGGGTCATGCTCGTTAGTGATTATTCCGCCCGCTAGGGCTGTTCAATAAAGGCCTTATTTTCTTTATTGAGATGGACAGACTGCCAAACCACTCCTCGAGGGCTGAAACGCGCACGAGTCACAGACAGCCTCAGTGCCCGGCTTTGGGGAAGCCTACGCCAACAAGGACTGTCGCCAGATTCCGACCCCCACCCCCCGGTCCCGCCTGAGTGCGGACCCCTCCGGACCAATTTAACGGAGGGGGCTGGGGATGCTCGGCTCTGGCTGGTCGCACCAAGGCCCTGGCAAGGGGACACCGCGAAGGCGACGCTCCAGGGCGGCAGCCGGGGAGCCGCCCCGAGCGCGGAGGGCCCAGCTGGGACCACAGGCGACCGAAGCACGAGAACGCCTCTACGGGGCACCCGCAGCCGGGCCCAGGGTCCTCCCGTCTCGGTGCGCGCCGCTCTCGCCCCTCAGTCCCGACCCCCGCAGCGCCCAAAAAGCCACCGCCCCTGCCACGCCTCCGGGCCCCTTCCCACTCACCATCTTCGTCGCGGCGGTCGCAGAGACGCGGGGAAGGGAGTTGGCCGGCACGGAATCTGTAGAGCGTCCTCCTCGCGGCAGCAAGACCACAGAACCGAGGGATGTGGTGACGCTACGGCGCGAGCCTACCAGGGGGTGGGAAGACGCGCGACCCGGGCCGGAACGCGGCTGCGCACGTCACGCGCCGCCCGCCGTTGCTACGCAACCGACCGGCCTGGCAACGCCCCGCCCAGGCCGCTCTCCAGACTCCCGGCGGGTGGGGATCCTCCCTCACCTAGTCGGGGCGAGAGAGGGATGTGGGGAGAAAAGGAGGGAAGGGGAGTGAGGGAGGGAAGTGGGGAGGGAGGGTCGCCCCCACCAGTTCGGGCCTGAGGGGTCGTGGATCCTCCCTCGTGTGTTGGGGACACGTAGGGGGAGCTTGGACTGGCACCTGCCGGTGAGAGGCGGGGAAAAGGATGAGCTGAGGAGGGGAGGTCCTCGCCCCTCTTCGGGGGCGGGGTCACGTGACGCCCCGCCCACCTCGCAGCGTTGCCCTTATATGGAAGTACGTAGCTACCTGGCCAGGTATGCGCCGCTGCTGGGGGCGGGGCCTGGGAGGGGGCGGGAGGGGAAAGATGGGCGGGGCCCGCAGAGGACGAAGACCCAAGGGAGGGGACCAGTGGGAGCTGTGGGGCGAGCAATGGAGTAGGGGACGCATCCCGCATTTTTTACCTACTTTGGTGCGATTCCCGCCACCCTCCGCTGATTGGCCCAGGCCGGCACGTCGGGCCCTCGGGTGAGGGGAAAAATCTACACATTATTCCTCCTTCCCGAGGCGACCGTGGCCATTTCGAGTGCTCTATGAGTCACCGCTAATTTCAGGTCTAGAAAACAAGGAGTGATTTATTTATCTTTGGGAACAGCCCGGGGAAGGAGGCCCGGAAGCCCGCAGGGGTGTGGCTGGGAAACGGCAACGTTGCCTTGGGTTGATGGCGCCAGCCCCGCTGCTCGGTTTTGGGGCTTTTAAATTTGGGATTGTGATCTTTTTAATGGATGGTTGCGTCAGAAACAGTTTTCAGAGAGCCAGAAGGAATCCAAGCGTTTTCCTGAGGGTGTTTTGGTGGGAAATAAAGGGAACGGAGATAGATTCTGCAACTGGAGTAATCACTTGACTTTGTTTTAAGTTTAATTTCGGCTACCGAGTACATTCTGGCTTCTACCAAAATTATTTTAATTGCCCAAATGTTGAGGCTTTTGGACAAGACGGTCAGTATTTTTTATTTTCCTGCCCACTCGACATAGAAACTCATTTCTCATTACTCTTGTCCTAGGTTTTGATTTTTTAAGAGAGTAAGCAAATCGTGGCGTTTCTTAGCTTTTACTACTTGCCCTCCAGATTTTGGGCAGGCTACAGCAGTCGTTCTCAAACTTAATAGCATGCATCAGAATCACCTGGAGAACTTGTAAAAAGTCAGATTTGTGAGCCCCACCGCAGAATTTCTGACTGTATATCTGGGGTCAGGCCTGAGAATTTGCATTTCTTACAATTCCCAGGTGAGGCTAATGCTGCTGATTTGGGACCATACTTCAAGAGCTCTAGGCTGAGGGAACCTGTTTGTATCCAGCTGCAGCTGGAACTCTTTGCTTCTCTATCATGTAGCACTCAGTGCCCTCTCCACCTCAAAGTCTTTGGAGAGTTCTTTCTAGTCCAAAATCGAATCTTGGTCATTTATGGACACATATCTGCCTGCTCCAGTCTCTGCTACATTTCATCCTCCACTTTGCCACCAGACCAAAAAAAAAACACACCAAACCCACTGCCATCAGTTGATTCCTACTCCTAGAGACCCCATTGGGTTTCCGAGGCTGTCAGCCGACCGCCACATCTTCTTTTCTCACACAGAGAGACTGGTAGTTTCAAACCGCTGACCTTTGGGCTAGCAGTTGATTGCTTTAACCACTGTGCCACTGGGGCTCCTTTTGCCACCAGAGTTATGTTTAAACATAAGAGTCGCATCATGTCACTTTCCTGCTTAAAATTGTCAATGATTTCCTCCCAATTCTCAGGTCAGCCTGACCCCTCTGCTCTGGCCTCAGCCTACCTTTTCTGCCCTGTCTTCCACATCTTCCAAAGTGTCCACTGCTCTACTCAGACTAAACTTCTCATTCCAGAATTCTTCCTGCTCTTTCTAACTGCCATGATCATGGGCCTGGTCTTTTCTCAGCCTGGAAGTTCTTAATCACTCTCTACTCTGTGAAGACTTCTCTGACCAATTCCCAAAGACTCGATAGTGGTTTCTTCTGTAATTCTGCAGTTCAGCCTTCTCAAACTTTAATAAGCATCCAAATTACTGGGGATCCTGTTAAAATGCAGGTTCTGATTCAGGAGGTTAGTGGTGGGGCCTGAAATGCTCCCAGGTGATGTCGATGCTGCTGGTCCTTGGACCACACATTGAGTAGAGAGGTCTTAAGGTTTTTCCCTCCTCTTCATGGAGCTCAGTAGTTATTTGTTTATATGTATTTGCCACCACCATTGATTAGACTGGGATCTCCTTGAGGAGAAGGGGTGTTGAGAATACGTCTTTCTATGAGCTGGCATTGCCTCTGACACATAGTCAACCCAACCAAACCAGTTGCTGTTGGGTTGACTCTGGCTCATGACGACCACGTGTGTGTCAGAATAGAACTGTACTCCATAGGGTTTTCCATAGCTGATTTTTCAGAAGTAGATTGCCAGGCCTTTCTTTCCAGGCCCCTCTGGATGAACTTGAACCTCCAACCTTTTGGTTAGCAGCCAAGCATGTTAGCTGTTTGTACTATCCAGGGACTCCTGACACATAGTAAATGCTCAATAAATATTTGCTCACTTAAATAACCAGTGTCTGAAGGCTTTTTAGGATTTATCAGGCAAGCTTCTGTATCAGTTCATTATAACCTAAGATGAGCCCCCATTTTTCTTAAGGTTGCATCGAACTTTAGTCTCTGCATTTGCACCCTAAGTTTCCAGGATATTTTCATTCCTCCTCACCCTCTAGTGGGATGAAAAGAAGAAAGGTTTTAACATAAGGTTTCTCTTTAAATGCTAGATGGCTGTATTCCATTTCTCATTTAGAAAACATTTTGCGTACTTAATAATCTATGAACATACAAGCACTTTCATTTAAAAACCATGAGTGGCAGGGAAGAGTAAATTATGCATTAATGAAGAGTTTGGAGAGAGATGTGTGTTAATAGATATTCTGGGAAAAGCTCCTTTGCAAGGGGACATAACCCGAAACCCTGGTGGTGTAGTGGTTAAGTGCTAATACTAACCAACAGGTCAGCAGTTTGAATCCACCAGGTGCTACTTGGGAATTCTATGGGGCAGTTCTACTCTGTCCTATAGGGTTGCTATGAGTCAGAATCCACTCGACAGCAATGGGTTTGGTGTGTTTTTTTTTTAATGTAGCATAGCCAAAAAGTATTTTTAGTCTCTTTTTCGCCTCCTGGAAATTCACTTGTTCCCTATCCAGTGCTCTTATTGATGTCTGTAGTGTTTTTAAAAAATAAATTTTATCGCATAAGTAAGACATGAATGTATTATCATAAAATATTCAAACAATACAAATAAAAGAAAACCCCTGGAGCACGCCTACTCCCCATTCCCCTAATCTCAGCCCCCCCCCCACCAGGGGTAACCACCGGTAACAGTTTGGTATATGGCCTTACAGACTTTCTATGCCTTTACGGATACGTAGGTACTCAAAGAAAGATCCTTTGTGCCTGTGTTTTTGCTTGTGTTTTGTGTTTGTTTTGCTTTTGGTGTTTTGTGTAATAGTTTTATGCTGGGTGTTGTAATGTACTGCAGCTTGCTTTCATGCGCTTCATGATATACCTTGGTGATCTTGCTGTATCAATAAATCATTCCTTATAATTGCTGGAGAGCACAAGTGTCCATTTGTTTAACCGTTCTCCTGTTAATGGCAATTTAGGGTATTTAAAATTCTTAGCTTTTACAAACAATGCTGTAATAAACAGCATTGTGCACAGCCTCTTTGTATATATGAGCTGTGTGTGTGTGTGTGTGTGTGTGTGTGTGTGTGTGTGTGTATGCATTCCTTCTGGCCTAGTAATTTCAATTGCAGGTATATCTCTGAGAAGTGAGATACACCTGCAATTGAAATTGGTCAGCCAAAAGGAATGTATATGTATTTCCTTATTCTTAATAATTACATATTAAATATTGCCAGATTACTTTCCAAAAAGGCTGTGCCAATATATACTCCTACCTGCAGTATTTGAGAATATCTGTGTACTCTCCACTGCTTTTTTTTGCTTTGCAAATTTTTTTGTATATAATTTTATTTATTTTGTAGTTGTTGAGAATATACACAGCAAAACATACACCAGTTCAACAGTTTCTACATGTACAGTTTAGTGACATTGATTACATTCTTTGAGTTGTGCAACCATTCTCACCCTCCCTTTCTGAGTTGTTCATCCCCCATTAACATAAATTCACTGCCCCTTAAGGTTCTTATCTAATCTTTCAGGGCTGCTGTTATCAATTTGGTCCATATGGATACTTCTCAAGGCAGACAGTTTTTACTAGTTAAGCTAAACTATTGTTTGGTTTTAAGAAGACTTCAGGAGATATTTTTGGTTTAAGGTTTAAACATTATCTCAGGGAAATAGTTTCAGGGGTTCATCCAAACTTCATGGTTCCAGGAAGTCTGGAGTCCATGAGAATTTGAAATTCTGTTCTACATTTTCCTCCTTTTAAAAGTTTGGGATGTCCTAGAACAGGCAAAACCTAAACTATGATGAAAAAAGTCAGATCGGGTGTGTTGACTGGGCTGGGAGTGGGGATTGACCCGGGAGGGGCCTAAGTGAATTGTTGGGAGTGTTGGAAACGTTTTATACCTTGATAGAGGTTTAGGTTACACATTGTAGTTGTTAGGTGCCATCGAGTTGATTCCGACTCATAGCGACCCCATAGGTTACATAGGTGTATGCATTTCTCAAAACTCGTGTTAAGATTTGTATATTTCACTGTATGTAAATTTTGCTTAAAAAGAAAAATGAATAATAAAAAAGAACCCTGGTCTAAACAAATACTGAGCTCTGATTAAATGTATGTTGAGGTGTTTAGAGTGAAGTGATGTCTGCAACTTATCTTGAAATGCATCCAAAAAATGAGATGGATTGATGTATGAATACGTCTGTGATGATATTAGCCTGTTAGTGTTACTTGTAGAGTCTAAGTGGTGGGTATTTGGATGTTTACTGGACAATTCTTTCAACTTTTTTGTATGTTTCAAAATTTTCATATTAAAATTCAGAGGGGGTAATTTTGAGGGGACAGAAAACATTTATTGAGCACATACTATATGTTGAGCACTGTTCTGAGAATGTCACCTACATCATCTCGTTTAGTTTTTCCGGTACAAGCATAACTCAGAGATATTGCAGGTTCAGTTCCAGACTGCTGCAATAAGGTGAGTCACACAAATTTTTTGGTTTCCCAGTGCATATAAAAGTTATGTTTATACTGTACTGTAGTCTTTTACATATGCAATACCATTATGTCTAAAAAAAAATGTACAGTACCTTAATTAAAACTACTTTGTTGCTAAAAAATGCTAATCATCATCAGAGCCTTCAGTGAGTCATAATCTTTTTGCTGGTGGAGGGTCTTGCCTCAATACTGATGATTGCTGACTGATCAGGGTGGTGGTTGCTGACGGTTGGGATGACTGTGGCAATTTCTTAAAATAAGACAACAATGAAGTTTGCCACATTGATTGACTCTTCCTTTCAAGAACGATTTCTCTGCAGCGCACAATGCTGTGTGATAGCATTTTACCTACAGTAGAACTTCTTTCAAAACTGGAGTCAGTCCTCTCAAACCCTGCCACTGCTTTATCAACTAAGTTTATGTAATATTCTAAATCATTTGTTGTCATTTCAACAATGTTCACAGAATCTTCACCAGGAGTAGATTCCATCTCAAGAAACCGCTTTCTTTGCTCATCCTTAAGAAGCAACTCTTCATCCATTAAAGTTTTATCATGAGATTAAAGCAATTCAGTTACATCTTCAGACTCCACTTCAAATTCTACATCTCTTGCTATTTCCACCACATGTGCAGTTACTTTCTGCACTGAAGTCTTGAACCCCTCAAAGTCATCCATGAGAGTTGGAGTCAACTTCTTCCAAACTCCTGTTAATGTTGATATTTTGATGTCCTCCTGTGAATCACAAATGTTCTTAATGGCATCTAGAATGGTGAATCCTTTCCAGAAGGTTTTCAATTTACTTCGCTCCGATCCTTCAGAGGAATCACTATCTACGGTAGCTATAGCTTTATGAGAAGTATTTCTTAAATAATAATAAGATTTGAAAATTCGAAATTACTCCTTGATCCATGGGCTGCAGAATGGATGTTGTGTTAGCAGGCATGAAAACAACATTAATCTCCTTGTACATCTCCATCAGAGCTCTTTGGTAACTAGGTGCATTGTCAATAAGCAGTAATATTTTGAAAGGAATCTTTTTTCTCTGAGCACTAAGTCTCAACAATGGGTTTTAAATATTCAGTAACCCATGTTGTAATCATATGTGTTGTCATCCAGGCTTTTTTGTTCCATTTATAGAGCACAGGCAGAATAGATTTAGCATAATTAATAAGAGCCCTAGGATTTTCAGAATAGTAAATAAGCATTGGCTTCAACTTAAAGTTACCAGCTGTATTAGCCTGTAACATTAGCCCCTACCTGTCCTTTGAAGTTAGGAAGCCAGGCATTGACTTCTCTCTAGTTACGAAAGTCTAAGATGGCGTCTTTTTCCAATATAAGGCTGTTTTGTCTACATTGAAAATCTATTGTTTAGTGTAGCCACCTTCATCAATTATCTTAGCTAGATCTTCTGGATAACGTGCTGCAGCTTCTACGTCAGCACTTGCTGCTTCATCTTTCACTTTTATGTTACGGAGACGGCTTCTTTCCTTAAACCTATGAACCATCCTCTGCTAGCTTCAAACTTTTTTTCCTCAGCTTCCTCACCTCTGTTAGCCTTCATAGAATTAAGAGAGTTAGGGCCTTGCTCTGGATTAGGCTTTGGTTTAAGCAAATGTTGTGGCTGGTTTGATTTTCTATCTAGACCACTAAACTTTCTCCATATCAGCAATAAGACTGTTTCACTTTCTTGTCACTTATGTGTTCACTGGAGTAGCACTTCTAATTTCCTTCAAGACCTCTTCCTTTTCATTCACAACTTAACTGTTTGATGCAAGAGGACTAGCTTTCGGCCTATCTCGGCTTTCAACATGCCTTCCTCACCAAGCTTAATAATCATTTTTCGCTTTTGCTTTGAAGTGAGAGACGTGACTCTTCCTTTCACTTTAACACTTAGGGGCCATTGTAGGGTTATTAATTGGCCTAATTTCAATATTGTCATGTCTCAGGGAATAGGGAGGCCTGAGGAGAAGAGAGGGAGAGAGATGGGAGAAAGACCAGTCAGTGAAGCAGTCAGAACACACAGATTTATCGATTAAGTTCGCCGTCTTATATAGGCATGGTTCGTGGCGCCCCAAAACAATTACGATAGTAAATCAGAGATCACTGATCACAGATCACCATAACAGATATAATAATAATGAAAAAATTTGAAATACTGTGAGAATTACCAAAATATGACACAGAGACACAAAGTGAGCACATACTGTTGGAAAAATGATGCTGATAGACTTGCTCAATGCCAGGTTGCCACAAACCTTCAATTTATAAAAAATGCAGTATCTGCGAAGCACAATAAAGCAAAATGCAATCAAACCAGGTATGCCTGTAATTCTTTGAAACTTCCAGGCTATCTCTTTGATCTTAGGTCCTACTGCTGTCTGCCTTGCTCACTTCCTTCCAGCCACCTGGGCTTTCCTGCTATTCCCCAAAAAGCTCCAGGCATGCTCCTACCTTACCTCCACCTCGGGGCTTTTACATCTACTGTATCTCTGCCACGAGGACACTTCTTCCTCGGCTATGCACAAGCCTTGCTCCTGTGTGATGTCCTGCTGAAACATCCCATTCTCACGAGGACTTCTCTGTCCATCTACTTAAAATGGAAACCACCACCCCAACCACCCTGTTTCCACTTTCCTGTTGTATTCCTCTCATTGTGCTTATTATTTTCTAACACATTATACATTTTGCTTATTTCTTTTTATTTCTTGTCTGTCTCTCTTACCAAAACATAACTGTCAAGGCTGGAATTTGTCTCTATTTTGTTTAGTGCTCTGTCCCAAACTCCTGGAATAGGGATTATCACATAGTATGTGTTCAATAGCTGAATAAGAGGTAGTGTTTTAGCAAGGATTGTATTCTGCTGTAAACTTACAAAATTGTGTTGTTAAAAATAATCAAAACTCAAAGAAATTGAAACATAAGGTTTATTCTGAGAAGTTATTATTGTATGTGCATATAGGGATATCACTCTGATTCCCAAAAGAAGGCTCAAAGTAGGCTTGTTGCAAAAAAGCTTATAAAGAGAAGAACAGGGAGAAGAATAGAAGATCAACCATTGGCTAATTGTAACATGATTGATTGAACCCTGCCCTCCCTCTTTTACTGAGATCAGCTGATATAAGGTCACAAGATGGTCTCTGCCCTTCCACCCACCTGCAGCCATGATACCTTTTGAAATTTAAGTAAACTTGGCTTTGAACAGGAAAGAAAAGATTAGCAACTTTGGGTGAAAAAAAGCAGCTAGTGGGATTAATTTTGGGTCAGGAATCTTTTTTATGGATAATATTTGGGTTTGGGGGTAAGAAAAACCTTAAAATCAAAGCAGGATATCTGTTACTAACTTTTCTCTTTGTCAGTATCTTAAGTTATTTTTTATATGTGAATTTTACTTCATATATAAAGAAGTATGTAGGCAAGCAATTCCAATTTGGTTTATTGGCTTCACTGTGTTGGTTTGTAGTACATAAATTCCTTTCCCAAGATCAACTCATGGTCCAAGATGGCTACTAGAGCACCAGCCATTACTTCCACATTCCGGGCAGTAAGAACAAAGAAAGAAGGTAAAAAGCACAGCCCTTTCCTTTTAAAGAAACTTCCCCAAAGTACCATACAGGGCTTTCACTTATTTCTCAGTGACCAGAACTTAGTCACATGGGAAATGTGGTCTGTTCTCTGAGCAGCAATGTGCTCAGCTAAAAGACTGGAAAGAATGGCTGAATGAATATTGGTAGATAACTAGTGGTGGCTGCTACAGCCAAGTATTATTTATTGGTCCCATTCTACAGATGAGGTAAGGTGAAGAGGTGTTCCTTGGGAACCCAGAGGAATAAGTGACCTGCTCCCAAGCCCATGACTTTTAACACCAGGCTACAAGACACATCACTCATGGATGAGACTGAAAAGAGAACTGAGGTGTCTGTCTTGATGCTTCCGTAACACCACAGAGGGGGGTTATTGGCAAAGCTAAACAAATGGAAGCTGGAGAAGATACATTCTGGACATCCCTTCATTCACTGCTCATAGCTTGGTCCTGATGAATCAAGCAGCCCAAGGGCCCTGGCATCTGTTTTAGAAAAAGGCCAAATATATGTATGTATCTTTACGGAAATGATGCAGTACCACATGGTAACACTATTGATTTCTCTATTAGTCCTCGTGGTAAAGTCACAAACCTCTGTTTTATTATTATTTTAAAAATTGTTCCAGCCTGAGACTAGAAGAACTAGATGGTGCCCGGCTACCACCAATGACCACCTGACAGGGAACACAACAGAGAGTCCTGGATGAAACGGGAGAAAAGTGTGATGCAGAACTCAAGTTCACGTAAAAAGACCAGATTTAATGGTCTGACACATAGACTGGAGGAACCCTCAAAACTATGGCCCCTGGAAGCTCTGTTAACCCAAAACTGAAACCATTCCCGAGGCCCACTCTTCAGAAAAAGATTAGACAGGACTGTAAAACAAAAAATAATACATGTGAGGAGTGTACTTCTTAGTTCAATCAGATACATGAGACCAAATGGGCAGCTCCTGTCCAGAGGCAGGATGAGAAGGCAGGAGGGGACAGGAACTGGTTGAATGAGCATGGGGAACCCAGAGTGGAAAGCAGGAGTGTGCTGTCACGTTGTGGGAATTGCAACTAATGTCACAAAATAATATGTGTATAAATTTTTGTCTGAGAAATTAACTTGAGCTGTAAACTTTCACCTAAAGCACAATAAAAAAAAAATTGAACAGTTATCATATGTATTTTTTTTTCCTCAGGTAATAGTGTGCTTCTTGAGTTGAACCATGAATAAATGGAGTAGAAAGTGGAACAACAATATTAACCAATAGTCCTTAATCCCTCTTGGGTCATATAGTGTCTCTGAGATTCTGATGAAAAGTATAGACCTTCTCTCCAGAAGAATTGACATTCACTCCTACTCAAAAGCTCGGCCTACAATTTCAGGGAGCTCGTGGACTATCCTGAAGCCCATCCATTAAACTAGATATTTCAGGAAAGTTTTTGGAAATGTTCTAAAAAGGAAATCCAGTGGAGGGATAAATGAACAGTTCCACAGTCCCTCACCCCTGACCCTAGCCCCACACCAAAGTAGGGGTTGGTATTACACTGGTTATCAGTTTAGCATGAAGCCTTCCAGACCTTTACAATATAGAGCACTTTAAAAAATATGAATGGTCTCAACAATTTGCATAGGCCTTCAGCTTATTTTTATTCATTCATTCAGCGTATCTTGGGGATCTAATCATGGTGTCTTCCCATTTTCATAAGCACGGTACATTCTTTCCGTGGTTGTGATCTGGTTGCTATATTTGCAGAGAATGAAAAATAAGTCACAGAAGATTCTGAAAGGGACAAGCAAAGGAATCAAGTATTTGGCTTAAGGACAGACTAAATGAGTTTGAGTTCTTCAGAATGGGAAGATGAAGCCCAAGGGTTGAATATAATCACGAGTTTTTAAAATCATGAAATGTAGGGATGAAGTGAATAGAAATTTTACCTTAAATTCTAACAAATGAGAATACGAGAGTTTCTCTTAAAGCTCAGAAGAGGTAATTTTAGGTAAAATAGAAGTACTATTTTACATGGTGGGTAAGAATGTAAGGAAGATGACGGAGGAGAAGAAAAGCATGCCACAGATACCGGCAGGCCAGTAGTGGTGAGCTCTCTGGTTGGACCCGTCTTTCCCCCACGCCCATCCCATTACTCTCTGCAGACCTTTGCTTCTCCCGTGGCTACTGTAGAACAAGAATGCCTCAACCTGCAAAGCGCTGGAGCCCAGCTGGTATGGGGAAATGATACCAACACACACAAGCGGGCTGCTCAGGCCCTGAGCTTTCTTTCCCCAGCCCTCCTCACATCCTGGAACAGATAGGGGCAGGAATACTGGAAGTCATCTGTAGGGCACAGGGCCTGCTGCTTGGGTTGTGGTGGAGGTTGAGCTTGGATTGTAACATCAGAGGTTCCCCAGCTTGGTGCATCTCCATCTGTCCCGCTAAACCCTGTGGGAGCGGCACCAGTTCTCACCCCTCCTCCAAGCCAAGGTAGATGAAAATCCTAAAGAAGTATGAGCCCATAGGTAAAGATCATGAGACAGGAGGAATTCACACATTATGAAGAAAGACAGCAAGCTAAATAAACTCAACCAGAAGAAGGAGCAGTACAAAAAATTAGACATTAAAATAGCATAGTAAATATTCTCAGAGAGAAAGGAAAGATATTGGGAGACCAGAAGCAGGAACAAGAAGTGGTGGAAAAGTTGGAGGCATTAGGAATATAAAGTAATATTTTTGAACTAGAAGACTCAATGGATGGATGGAAAACAGACTGGGTGTATTAAAAAAAAAAGTATGTAAGTTGAAAGATGAGGTCAAGGAACTAACTCTCAGAAGGTGTGAAGAAAAGATAAAGAGATGCACAAGAGTGCTCGCTTTGGCAGTGCATATACTAAAACTGGAACATTGCAGAGAAGATTAGCATGGCCCCTGTGCAAGGATGACACGCAAATTCGTGAAGCGTTCCATATTTTGGGGGACAGGTAGCAAGAACGATGACACAATGTGAAGAATGTAACCAATGTCATTGGACTGTACATGTAGAAATTGTTGAATGGGTGTATGATCTACTGTGTATATTTTCACAAAATAAAAGAGGTGTTAAAAAAAATTATTTGTAAACATCAAAAAAGAGATGCAGAGAAAATGTATGGAGACCAAAGCTTATTAGGGCTACCAGGGGTGGGATGGAAGAGGGAAGGAGGAGTCATCGCTTAGGGGGCACTGAGTTTCTGTTAATGATGGTGGAGTGATTTGGAAAAGAGATGCAAAGCATAAAATAAACGTTCAAAGGCGTGGAGGATAGAGGCAACAGGGCCAATATCTGTATGAAGGAATCCCAGGATAGTGAAATGAGTACCAAGGGGAGGAGAAGTTTGAAGAAATATTGACCACGACTTTGGTTCTGCTGCGTTTTTAAATTATTGCGTTTATTATTTCAACATTTATTTTGTGCCTACAATGTTCTGACTCTGTCCAGAGTCATGAATAAGACAGAGAAGTTTCCTGCTCTCCTGGAGCTTCACTTCTAGTTGGCCAGAGGTGGACAATACACAAAGCAAGAAGTTCTGGGTAGTGATAGGTGTTGTGTTGACAATAAAACCGTTGATGTGACAGAGAGTAACTGTGGGGGGGGGGGAAGGAGGCAGCACTATTTACACTGGTGCTCAGAAAAGTCTTCTCTGAAGAGATGACATTTAAGCTGAGACTTAAATGCCAAGAAAGACTCAGCCATGTGTGACGTTAGGAGGCGAGAACATTCCAGGCAAAGGCAATGAACTTGGTGTGTTCAAAGAACAGAAGGAAGACAGCATGGCTGGAGCCTAGTGGGCCAGGGTAGATGGACTCAGATGAGTTAAAAGGGTAATCAGTGACCAGATCACACAGAGCCATATAGACCGTGGTAAAGAGACTGGAGGTCCCTGGGAGGCACAGATGGTTTGCATTCAACTACTAAGTGGAAGGTTGGCAGTTTGAACACACCCAGCAATGACAAGGAAGAAAGTGCTGGTCATCTGCTTCTGAAAAAATTACAGCCAAGAACATCTTATGGAGCTCAGTTCTACCCTGTAACACATGGGATCACCATGAATCGGAATCGACTTGATGGCAACGAGTTTGGTTTGGTTTTCAAGGAGACTGGGGGAAATTAATGAAAAAAAACTGAATTACAGCCTCAGTTTAAAGAGATGTATTAATAGTTATATTATTTGCCATTACATTAGGGTGAACATAGGAAATTAACAATATTCAACTATCTTTGAATTTCTTACTGTTCAATCTACTATATGCTAACCAAGTAGGAGTCTAAGCAGCCTGGCTTTTTTGAAGGATTATTTGCATCCCATCATCTATTATTACCGCCTGAATTAATAAAAGGAGCTAAGTGTTTAAAAATAAAAGTTTGTGTCTGGAGGCAAAACAAATATCTTGCTGTGATGGAATGAGTTCCTTTATGTGGCTTTTTGCCTTGGTTCTTTGGAAAAATAGCTTAAGAAATTTTTCCTCTAAGCCCTGAGGAGTTACCTTTGCTCTAGTTTTCTACCCCTGAGAGTTTGTCACATTTGTCCAGGTTGATTGACATTTCCTGGGTAAGCTGTAAACAACTTGATAGTTTGATACTTTTTGTCTGGCCCTGGGCTGCAGCCTGCCCTGTGATTGGTCTATTTTACCCACCTTACAGGGATTGGCCAATATACTATAGACTATGCTATGAAATGACTATAGACTATACAAAGTAAGCGACTGTGGTCCACCCAGGGGATTGGTCAGTTCATAGCCCTGCTGGGAGGGCCATGCCTTGAAATTGATCACAAGTTTGCATATATATGCAGCCAACCCCACAGAGGTTTCAGAAAGAAGGAAAGGAGATACAGGCTAGAGAAAAAGCAGCAGAGACAGTGAGGAAATGAGGAATCTCGTAAAAGACCTGTAACACAGGTGAAGGGCCGTAACACTGAAGCCAGGGGCCCTGCAGCAGAGCTGGTGGTAACAGGCCCAGAAGGGGCCCTGCCGCAGAGCTGGGCATGGCAGAAACCTGCTGCTAGGAATGCAGCCAAGAGAGCTGAACAAAGCTGCTACGTGGGCTGTGAGCTGGGTCAGTTAGCAGTGGAGAGGCTGATGGCAGAGAGGCCTGCATGGCTGAGAGAGGGCATGCAGGGCCAAGAGGAGGCCTGTCTTGAGGGGGCTGAGGGGAGCTTGTCCTGAGGGGACTGAAAGGAGTCCTGCACAGCAGGGAGAAGGGGCTGCTTGCCTGCATGGCCAGGAGGAGCTGAGAGAACTGTCCTGCACTGAAGGAGGAAGGGATGTGCTCTCCTCTTTGGGGGAGCCTTGCAGACTTTGCCTGCATGCTTCCTGATCCTGATCCCGAGTTGCACCCTGTTTCTTCCTTAATAAACCACTTAACTGTAAGTACAGTTCATGAGTTCTGTGTGGCCATTGCAATGGATTATCAAATGTAGCAGAAAAGTATAGAGTGCCATGGGGAGGACGGCTGGTGTCAGAATTGGTAAATAGGTTAGAGAGTAGAGGCATGTCTGATCTCCATTTCATGGGAACCAGCTCATCCCGATCCTGCTCCTTATCCCTAAGGAATCTAGACAAGTTCTCACACTACTAGAACATTACACTTGCTTACATTCATGGTTGGATGTGCCCACTCTGACATTTTTTCAACGAGATTTGACAGTTGCTTACTGAGGTCCTACTGTGTGTCAGCTGTGGCTATGTTAGGTACCAGCTACCGGGAATACAAAGATGAATAAGGCATGAGCTCACAAGTGAAAGTAAATAAACACCAAGATAAACTTGGCCCTGGTTCCCTTGGGAGTTCTCAGGAGCCTAAATGGTTTGGGCAAATGGATTGGGGAAATGTTGCCAGATCTTAATCAGGTGACAGACAGCCACAGAAGAAACAAGTGAGCATTTGTTACCTCCATTTTTCACTTCTGTTGGTGAGTATGAGTATGACAGAGATGGCTAGAGGGTTCACTCAGAGTTTGATGTTTGAAGGAAGAGAACACTAAATGTTCCTACCAAAAAAATAGATTCCATGGATCTAGATGTATAGCTATATATCTTTGCGTATATACATGTATATTTTTTTGCTTTGTTGGGCTTCGCTGCCTTGCTTCCTCGTTTTCCCTTTTCCTGGGGGTGAAGGGAGATGTCAAGTGATGGTTCAGACAAAGAAACCCAGCTGTATCCAGTGAGGGAATTCAAAGTATGCTCAAGGAAGGTTCCATCAGAAATAGCCAAGGGATAAGGGTCTTGATATTAAATGTGAGTGCCTTTTACCATAACTGTTTTGCTTTCTTCACTTAGACCCCAGTATTTCTATTACCAGTCCATCAGTGAGGTGTTTGACACTGGGTGTCATAAGTTCTCATCTTGCCTGGCCCTGCAGTTGCTTGGCTGTGTGGCCTTGTGCTGTGTCACCCTCTCTGGACCTCCTTTTCCTCACCTGTAAACTGAAGGTGTTGACAAGTTTAACCCTTTTAGCTCTAACATTTGATGTCTGCACTATACAGAAGATTTATTGAATAGCACAGAATTGTCCCTGGATAGTGCAAACAGTTAATGTCCTCGGCTGCTAACCAAAAGGTTGGAAGTTCAAGCCTACCCAGAGGTGCCTCAGAAGAAAGGCCTGGTGATCTGCTTCCAAAAAATCAGACATTGAAAACCCTATGGAGCACTCTGACACACGTGGGGTGGCCATGAGTCAGAGGTGACTCAACAGCAGCTGGTTGCTGCCAGCACAATGTTAGCAATTTCTTGAGTGTCCTATTCTAGTAATACCAAGGCAGGCCCTTGAGTTTTGATTTATAACTTCTAGGCCTTAGGTTCTAGACACAAGACCTGCTTTTACAATAAAATCAATAAATTGCTCTGATTTTCCTGGTTGTGGACTAATGGTGTTCTCTCAGCTCTCTGAGCCTGGGGCAAAGTAGCTGGTGGCACAAAACAAGCAAACAGCATTAGCTTCACACACTCTTACAGTAAGTGAGAGGCAAACCTGTTACATTTTGCAACAGTCGTTTCTGCTCTCTCTCTGTCTCTGTTAAGTCAGTCAATTCAGGCCAGTCATTAAGAGGTGGTCCCCTTGCAAAATTTTCCCTGACGGAGGTGGAAGGAATCGCGTGTTCATTTATGTTGCTCTCACTCCTGTGGAAAACCCTCCCTCCCACCACTTGAGCCAGTGAGTCACTTCCTCCCCTTAAGCCTAGAAAGCTCCCTTTCCATCCCAGCTCAGGCCTGGAGCTCTGGAGAAGGTTCTGGGCTGTGGGGTAGGAAGGGAGCTTCAGGAGGCAGGCAGCACACCTTGAACTGCCTATGACAAGTTGGAGAAGGCAGGAGAAGATACGTATGTGGTCTGATAAATGCTGAGCGCTGGATTCCGGGCTCAGCATTTTCCCTGTTACTTTGAACAACTCTGGGAAAGTAACACCCATAGAAGGTACAGTGGGTTGTGGGTTTATTTTATGACTCATGGAAATTTCTAAAATGATAAATATTGGCTCAGCGGAAGCCTGGTATAAGAAACACTTGGCTAAACCAGGCACTATGGTTACGAGAAACAACAAGAATATGTTCAACAAATAAACCATGACTCCACTTGCAAGCTTCCAGAGAAGAAAGCCAGGCCTGGCTTCTGAGGTTCCCTTCCTGGCCCCACCAAGGTTTCCTTTGCTTTTTCTGTGGCCAGAAACTTTCCTGAAATGGTTGCAATATCTTCTTGGCCAAAAAGACGTTTTAAATGGTTTTGGGTTTATACTTTATTTACTCCAGATTCTTTTTTCATCTTTTTTAATATGATGAAAGTACTTCGCCAATCATAAAAACGAATGAGGGTAAAGATAAAAATATTTTTCCCTCAGGAGAAAAAAGGAAAATAAATATTTTCCTTCCTGAGTAAAAATGCCTCCATCTGTGTGTAGAAACTGGGCATCTTGGAGAGATGTCAGAACTTGGGACTATCAATGTATTTTAGAGGAAATTTAGAAAGCTGGAGCTCTAAGTAGTGATTTGGGTGCCTCTGAGTAGAATTTTCATCTCTTACGAAACAAATCCAGTCAGCTGATTTTATTTACTAAAGAAAATATACTAATATACACAGCCAATGAAAAGGCTAGTGTAACAACTCACCAAAAACTAATAATGAGTAATTTAAGTTTACCTCTTAGTTGGTTTATTCTCTGTAACTGTTGTAGGTTTATTAACGGAGCCGCATTGCTTCATAGCAGTGTTCTATGACCAACACATGGTCAGGTGAGTAAATAAATAAAGTGAGAAAAGACTCAGGTCAGAATTTTGTACTTCAGCTAAAGTGGCTGACTGGACTGTTAAGCTTGTGAAGATCCCTGGGAAGGGAACAGGAGGAGGTACCAAATCTGAGAAGGCATTTCGGAAAATCTGCCAGGCCATTCGAAAGCCCCTCTTACAACCAGTCACGGGCATATGAACTTCCCTTGGGAAAAAGGGAAGCTGTGTTGGGACATACGTAGAGACTCAGGACTAAGAGACTCTACAGCACACCAAGAGTAAACAGCAAAAGCCTTTACGCCAGCTCGTGCAGAGAAGTCATCTTGAGGGAGGAGAGAGCACAGGTGCTGGCATGGTCTGGAACTCGAGTGTGGGTGGGAAGGATGTGGAACAAGATACTGTAAGTTAACTGCCCTTTGACCCAGCTGCTGGGAAACTTGTCTCAGGTTTCTCAAGAGAAAGAAACTGTGAGAGCCAGATTAATCAGAGAGATGTGTGGTATGGGCCTGGTGTCCATACTGAGGAAGCAGGACTTCTCCTTTGGAAGACCTGGCCCTCTGTATTTTTCCTCTTTCCGTCTCTGCTCAGCTCATATTGATAATTGTTGCAACCTGATGGGGAGGGAGATCTCCCCACCTGAAAGACAGCGGCAGGCCTGCCTTGCAGGTAGCCAAGGTGATGCTGGCAGCCAGCGAGGCAGCAGTTGTGGAGATGGCTCTGGCAAGAACGCCCTGATGGCTGCCAAGGGGAGAGAGCCTCAGGGCTCTGCGCCAGGAGGTGTCTTGCCCTGAGTTATTCTGTTGGTTGAGCCAAAGAGCATTAAAAATAATTTCAGAATAGAATCACATTGTTGTTTATTTTTGTTATTAAAAAAATACAGATTTATTGCAAAAAAATAGAAACATGAAAATGTACAACAAAGAAAATAGAAGTTCCCTATTCATTGTTCCATCACCATTTATCCAGCGATCAAGATTTTTTAAAAATTTTAATTACCCAAACTATCTGGTAATACCTTCTCCTTATTAAAAAAAAGTCCATGGAAAATTTCACCTTCATCCCCCTGCAGTTCTTTTGCCATCATCATAATTAAACCCTATTGTTAGTTTGAAATGTATCCTTCCAAAACTTCTTCTGTGCATTTACACGCTGGACATGACACACTACACACACACACACACACACACACACACACACACACAATGTAAATAGATACATGGATAAGGTAGGTAGGTAGGTAGGTAGATAGACAGGCAGACAGACAGACAGATAGATAGATGTTGTTAGTTGTCTTCAGGTAGATTCCAACTCATAGCGACCCCGTGTGTTACACAGTAGAACGGCTCCACATGGTTTGCTTGGCTATAATAATAACAGAAGTAGATTGCCAGGCCTTTTATTCCACAGTACTGCTGGGTGGGTTCCAACTGCCAACCTTTCCGTTAGCAGTCAAGCGCAAACTGTTTGCACCATCCAGGGACCTCATAGATAGGTTAAACTAAACCCATTACTGTGGAGTTGATTCCGACTCTTATCGACCCTATAGGGCAGAGTAGAACTTCCTCATAGGGTTTCTAAGGCTGTTAATCTTTACAGAAGCAGACTTCCACATCTTTCTGTCTCAGAGAAACTGGGGGGTTCAAATCGCTGACCTTTGGGTTAGCAGCTGAGTACTTTAACAACTGCACCACCAAGGCTCCTCGTAGATAGGTAGGTAGGTAGGTAGGTAAATAGATAGGTAACCAGTTGCCATCAAGTTGACTGACTCATGGCGATCCCATGTTGTCAGAGTAGGACTGCACTTCATAGGAGTTTTCAATGGTTGATTTTTCAGAAGCAGATCACCAGGCCTTTCTTCCAAGGCACCTCTGAGCAGACTCAAATCTCCAGCCTTCTGCTTAGCAGCTGAGCGCGTTAACTTTTACACCACCCAGGGCCTCTAGATAGACAGATACAGGTAAAGATATGTAGATATAGCTTTGTGTTCCTGTGATTTTTTTTTTTTTAATTCAACAGTTTCTACATGTACAATTCATGATTATGTTCTTTGAATTGTGCGACTATTCTCACCCTCATTCTCTAAATTGTTCCTCCCCGTTAACATGAACTCACTGCCTCTTGAGATTCCTATCTAATTTAATTTGTTGTTTTCAATTTGATCCCGTATAGATAGTTCTTAAAAGAGCATAATGCTCAAGGCAGACATTTTTTACTGGTTAAGCTAAACTATTGTTTGGTTTTAAGAAGACTTCAAGGGATTATTTTTGGTTTAAGGTTTTAAACATTATCTCAAGGCAGTAGTTTTGGGGCTTCATCCATACTCCATGGCTCCAGAAAGTCTGGAGTCCATGAGAATTCGAAATTCTGTTCCACATTTTCCCCTTTTGATTGGGATTCTTCTATAGAATCCCTGTGATTATTTTAACATAAACGTTATCATATTCGAAGGAGCCCTCGTGGTGCATCGGTTAAAGTGCTAGGCTGCTAACCGAAAAGTCAGTGGCTCAAACCCACCAGCCCCTCCATGGGAGAAAGATGTGGCAGTCTGCTTCTGTAAAGATTTACAGCCTTGGAAACCCTGTGGGACAGTTCTACTCTGTCTTATAGGGTTGCTATGAGTCGGAATCAACTTGACAGCAGTGGGTTTGATTTTTTGGGGTTTGGTATCTTATTCCACCAACAACTTGCTTTCTTCAGTTAGTAACATATCTCGGAGACCTTTCTATGTCCTTACCTTATGAATATCCCAGAGTACATTTAACCATTACCTTACAAAGAGATATCTAGGTAGCTTCCCAAGACAAATATGGCTACAATTAACATCCTCATCCTTTCATCATACTTATTCAATCTGTATGCTGAGCAAATAATCCAAGAATCTGGACTATATGAAGAAGAATGCGGCATCAGGATTGGAGGAAGACACATTAACAACCTTTGATATGCAGATGACACAATCTTGCTTGCTGAAAGTGAAGAGGACTTGAAGCACTTACTGATGAAGATCAAAGACTACAGCCTTCAGTATAGATTACACCTGAACATAAATCAAAAATCCTCTCAACTGGACCAATAAGCAACATCATGATAGACGGAAAAAATATGAAGTTGCTAAGCATTTCATTATACTTGGATCCACAATCAACACCCACGGAAGCAGCAGTCAAGAAATCAGATGACATATTGCATTGGGCAAATCTGCTGCAAAAGTCTTTTTAAAGTGTTGAAAAGCAAAGATGTCACTTTGAGGACTAAGGTGCGCCTGACTCAAGTGATGATATTTTCCATTGCCTCACTTGTATGCAAAAGCTAGGCAATGAATGAGGAAGTCCGAAGACGAATTGATGCATTTGAATTCTGGTGTTGGTGAAGAATATTGAATATACTACGGACTGCCAGAAGACTGAACAAGTCTGTCTTGAAAGAAGTGCGGCCAGAATGCTCCTTAGAAGAGATGATGGCAAGACTTCTTCTCACATACTTTGGACATCTTATCAGGAGGTACGAATCCACAGGACGCGGTATGGGGTCTCTATGGGTCGGAACTGACTCGAGGGCACCTAACAACAACAATCCGTTTGGAATTAGTTTTATGTGTTGTGAAGTATCTAACATTATTTTTCGAAATGTATGTCCAATTTCTGCAAAACTATTTGTTTGACTCGTCTACTCCTTTCCCACTGATAGGAAATATCATTTTCACCGTATATTCCATTTCGATGTTGAGACAGACCCACATGGATCTATTGCTTATTCTGTTTTTTCCATTGGTTTGTTTATGCCTAAACAGATACTACCTTTTTAATTACTCTAGCTTTATAGTATATTTTGGATACTTGACAGACCCCTATTATTCTTCTTTTAAAATACTTTCTTAGTTTTTTAAAATACATTTTCTCTTCCATTTGAATTCTAGAATCAGCTTATGCAGTTCTACAGAAAGTCATAATGGCATTTTGCTGGGATTGCATTGTTTTTAACCATTAATATGTGGAGAATCTTGATTCTTCTCATCCACAAACATGGCATGTTTCTACACTTGTTTAGTTCTTCCTTTGTGCTACTCGGGAAAACTTTACGAGTTAGAATTGACTTGATGGCACACAACAACAACAGCTCCTGTGTATTTCTTAATTAGATTTTTTAAAGGTATTTTACGAATTTTATAGTTTATTATTGTTCGAGTAAGGGAAAGCAATTAATTTTTGTATGTTACTCTTCTAGCCAGCCACGTTGCTGAACCTTCCTTAATTCTAGTAGTTTCCCTTAGATTTTTCTGGGGAAATTATCATATAAGCCACAAATAATTATAGTTCTGTTTCTTTGTTTTCAATATTTGTAACTAAATTCTAATTCTTGTCATTGCATGGGTTTAGTTTGAAAGCTTAATGATGGCTAGTAACAATGATAGTAGATGTCTTTGCTTTGTTCCTGACTTTAGTGGGACTATTTCCACGTTCTATTATGCTCTTTGCATTAGGGTTCTGGCAGATATCCTTTAACAAGTCAGGGAAGTTTCTTGTCCTAGTTTACTAGCAATTTTTGTCCGTTAAGGATATTCAGTTTTATTCAATATTTTTGGGGATATTATAGGGTTAATTTGTTAATGTAGTAAATTGTATTAATGGATTTTCTAATGTTGAACCATTCTTGCTTTCTAGGATAGATTCCACTTAGACACGATGTTAGTTCTCTTGACCCATTGCTGGATTTTGTTTATTTAGAATCTTTCAATCTATTATTTTCACAAATGAGGTAGGTCTATGTTTTGTTTTGATTTTTATGTTTGTGATATCCTGGTCCATTTTTGTCCCCAGGTTAGATAATAAGTTAAGGTTCTTTCCTTCTTTGTCTTTGTTCTGGAGTATGTTGTATAAGGTGGGACTTACCTCTACCTTAAAAGTTTGATAAATTGGCCCAAGAATCCATCAGGTTCTTAGATCTGATCTTAAACTTAAACCTAACTTAAAGTTAGACCTTAAACTAACTTCTAATTTTTATCTGTGAGTATTGTTCTACTCAAGTTTCTATCGCTTGTGTCAATTTTGGTACTTTATCTTTTTTTGTAGGAAATCATGCATTTCATGTAGATTTTCAATTCAGGGGATATAATTTTGTACACAATATCCCCTATTTCCTTATACTAAAAATATGTCACCTGTAATTGCAGATTTTATAACTTTTTGCACTAAACATAAATAGCTTGTGTCTTCTCTGATTTTATATTTATCAGACTTGCCTATATATGTGTGTATATACTGTATATGTGTATGTGTATATATATATATACATATACATACATGTATATAATTATATTATTTAATTTATATACTTATATTTATTTTAAACTGACTTTTTCGAAGAAATAGCATTTGGTTTTATTCACCAGCCCCAATGATTCTATTCTAGTTCATTAATTTTTGCTTTTATCTTTAGTAATTCCTTCCTTCTACCGCTCATGAGTTTAGATGTTTTGTGATCATTAAGGTTGTGTGTCAACTTGGCTGGGCGATGATTCTCAGTGGTTTGGCAGTTATGATGTAGTTTGGTAGTCATGTGATGATGTGATCACCACCATGATGAGATTTGATATAATGTGATCACCTCCATGATGGGATCTGCTGTGAGTAGCTGGTCAGTTGAAAGGGAGTTTCCTTGGGGGTGTGGCCTGCATCCAATATAGGTAGACTTTCTGTCAAGGCTCATGGGCTTTTGCTCGCTCTGGATCCTGCAGTTGGCTTCTGTTCATCTGACCTCCAGTTCTTGGGACTTGAGCTAGCAGCTTACCTGTGGTCTTGTCTGCCGATCTTGGGATTCGTCGGTCTTTGCAGCCCGTGAGCAAGAGCCCTGCTGTCTGTCCTGCCAATCTTGGGTTCACCAGCCCCTGTGGCTATGTGAATCAAGAGAAGTCTCCAGCCTGACCCACGGACTTGGGACATTCCAGCCTCTACGACCGCATGAGCTATTTCCTTGATATAAATCTCTCTCTGTATATTTTAACATTTTACTGGTTTTGCTTCTCTAGAGAACTCAGCCTAAGAGATGTTTTTTCCAGCTTCTTGAATGGAAAGCTTAGTTTCCTTATTTTAGATTTTTTTTTTTCTTTCGTTCTTCAGTTACTGCGTTTAAGGCAGAGTCATAACCTCAAATGACTAGGGGAGCCAGGCACTTTATATAAGTAAGTGAACCAGAAAAGATGGAGACTGCAACTGGGGGGCACAGGAACCATCTAAGGGGACAGCAGCCTCTTCTCGTCAGAGGACTGTTGCCATCAGGAACACAGGCCCCTTGTTCCCAGCTCTAAATTTCCAAGAGAAGCCAGAATCGGAATTTCCTAACTCCTCACTTTCTCATGGCCCATCTCTAATGTATCAATAAACCCTGTTGGGTCTACCATAAAACGTTCAGAATCTGACTGCTTCTAACCACCTCCATTGCTACTTCCTGGTCCAGGCCACCCTCGTCTTTCACCTGCTTATTGCCTTAGCCCCCTAATTGATCCTCTTGCTTCCCCTCTCGTCCACCTGTAGTCTATTCTCTGTAGAGAACTTGAATGACCCTTTTACAAGGGAAACAAAGGGTGTCACTCCTGCTCCAACCCCTTCAATGTCTCCCACCTTACTCACTAAGAGTTCTTACCTGGCCTACAAGGCCCTACATGGCTACCCCTCTGCATTCATCTCCTATGTGTCTTTTCTTGGCTCTCTGACATCCAGCTACACTGGCTTCCTTGCTGTTCTTTGACATGCCAAGTCTGTTCCCACCTCAGAACCTTTGTGATGGCTAGACCCTTACCCCAGATATGCTCATGGTTTTCTCTCCCACCCATAGCTGTTCTCCCTCCCTTGCTTAGAAATAGAATCCCAAATTTATAGCTGAGTGCATGACTATCCAGGATAAAGACTACACACGTCAGTCTCCAAGGCAGCTTAGTGGGTCAGGAGACTAAATTCTGACCAATGGGATGTGGGTGGAAGCATTGTATATGACTTATGGAGTTTGTCCTTAAGGGAGGAGGGTTTCTTTATCCCGTTCTCTTTCCTTCTGGCTGGAATATAGATGAATTAGTTGGAGTACAAGCAGCTATCACTGACCACTATGAACTGGAAGCCATATGCTGAGGATGGTTAAAAAAAGAAGGAGCTGGGTCACTGATAATTTTATGAAACACCCTTCTAGAAGCTTCACTATTGTTTAAGCCATTGTTGTTTTGGCTTTTCTGTCATTCAAAGGCAATCCTAATCCTAACTGATATAAGATTTCTACTCAAATGTCACCTAATCAGAGGCTTTGATGATCACCCAATCTAAAATAGTATGCCCTCCATCACTCTCTGTTGTCCTCCCCTTCTGTATTTTTTTTCGAAGCATTTGTCAAAACTGGATGTATTACTTATGTGTTAGTTGTTTATTGTCTCTTTACCCCCAATAGAATATACGCTGCAAGAGAGCCGGGACTTTGCTTTCTTCATTGCTGAATTGCCAATTTCTAGAGCAGTGCTTGGCACATAGAAGGCAAATATTAAATTGTTATTAAATACTTGTGAAAGTTGTTGATTGTAGTAATTATACCTTTTTTGAAGCTTTTGTCTATTCTGTTAACATTACTTTCTAAGTGTTGGTTCTTCTGCTTGTTGAGTTTGGCATTTCATCATCATAGTTTCATGCCCACCACTATCCTGAGACTGCTGTTACCAGGTTGAGCGAGGAGCTTTACTCTGCTCAATCCAGTGACCAATTCTTGATCCTCATCTCACTTGACACGTTCAGTCACATCTTCCCCTCTCACTGAAACACAGTGTCCTATAGTCTTCTCATTTTCCACTACCTGTGGGGCTGCTCCTCGCCCTCCTTTGCTGGTTCTGCCTTACTTCTCTGACTTCTAATCCCTGGAGGGCCCCTGTACTCGGTTCTTAGACCTCCTCTCTTTTCTATCTACATTCATTCTCATGGTATTCTGATTTGGTTTCATGACTTTGAATACCATCTCTTGGTTGATGTTTCGTAAATTTACATCTCTACCCTTCACCTCTCCCCAGAGCACCAGACTCATAAATACAATTGTCATTGGTGGTTCAGTGGTAGAATTCTCACCTTCCATGTGGGAGAACTGGGTTCAATTCCCAGCCAGTACACTTCATGCGCAGCCACCGCTCATCTTTCACTGGAGGCTTATGTGTTACTGTGATGCTGAACAGGTTTCAGTGGAGCTTCTGGACTAAGAAAGACTAGGAAGAAATGTCTGGTGATCTACTTCTGAAAATCAGCCAGTGAAAACCCTATGGATGACAATATTCTAGTCTGATCCACAGCTGATCATGGGACTGGCACAGGACTGGGCAGGTTTGTTCTGTTGTTCATAGGGTTGCCAAGTCAGGGGCTGACTCAGTGCAGCTGACAACAACAGCATTGAACATTTTCCCTTGGACATTTGATAGACACCTCACTTACCATGGTTAAAACAGCATTCCTAGGATTCTTTTTCAATTCTGCTTCACCTACAATCTTCCCCATTTTATAAATAGCAATATCATCCTTCAATTGTTCAGGTCAAAACTTTCGGGCATTTACTGGATTCCTCTCTTAGTTTCATAACCTGCATCAGCAAATCCTGTTGACTTTACCTTCAAAATAATATTCAGAATTCTATTCCCTCTGCCACCTCCGTTACTACCACCCTGGTCCGCCTTACCATCACTTCTGAACTGGAGTTTTTCAATAGCTTCTTAACTAGTTTCTTTGCTTCTGCTGTCCTCAACACTGCTGTGAGAGTGGGCCTGTTAAATTGTTAAGTTAGTTTTTCTTTGTCCAAATTCTCAACAGCTCTCTTTACTCTCATAATAAAAGCCAAAATCCTTATGAGGGTTTTGTTACCTGGCCTCTTGTTACCTTTCTGACCTCATCACCTACCACTTTACCCTGACTTACTCTGTTCTAACTGTCTTAGCCTCCACACTCTTCCTTGAACAAGCGAGGCATGTTTCTTAGCATTTACTCTTCCCTACGTCTTAAATGCTCCTTAGAAGCAAGGATGGCGAGACTACGTCTCACCTACTTTGGACATGTCATCAGGAGGGATCAGTCCCTGGAGAAGAACATCATGTTTGGTAAAGTAGAGGGTCAGTGAGAAACAGGAAGACCCTCAATGAGTTGGATTGACACAGTAACTGCAACAATGGGCTCAAGCAGAGCAACAATTGTGAGGATGGTGCAGGACCGGGCAGTGTTTCGTTCTGTTGTGCATAGGGTCACTAGGATCAGAACCAAGTCAACATCACCTAACAACAACACATCTTGAATGCTCTTCCATAGGTACTCAGATGGCTTCCCACATCACTACTGGCAAGTCTCTACTCCAAGGCCACCTCCTCCGTGAGGCCTTCCCTGACCACCCTGTCTAAAATTACCACACATATTCCCTATGCTTCCAGTTCCCCTTCCCTTCTGTATGTTTCTCCGTAGCACTCATCACCATCTAGCATAGTATATTTTTCACTTACTTATTTATTTCCTATTTCTCCCATTTGAGTATAAGCTCCACAGAACAGGGATTTTTATCTTTTCTTTCACGTCTGTATTCTTGGTGCCTAGAAGAGTGTTGGCACATAGCAGGTTTTCAATAAATATTTGTTAAATAAATAAATGACTTATGTTCCAAAAAATTGGTAGAAGACACTGCTAGTGTAGACATGATGTTTAGAGGGGCAGCAGCCATTTTATGAGCCTGGGCACCAAAACCACATACTAAGGAGGGTAGAGGGAAGAGTTGGAAAGAATTCGGGTTGCATGGATCCACTATACCAGCCCTGAAATGCCTACCTCTGGACTCCCTGTTAAAGATTAAAATAACCCTTATCTGGTTAAGCCATTGCTGTTGGGTGCTTGTTACATGCATCTGAACACAATCCTGAGAGATAACAATCTATGGCTCAGAAAAAGTCGAGAACTACTCTAAGGGTTAAAAGAGAAAAGGGCTTTGGACAGAACTTCCAGGAATCCCAATAATGAAAAAAATGTGCAGTTGAAGAGGATACCCTCAAGAGTCTTAGATGTAGTAAGGAATGGGAGAAAATCCAGAAGCAAGTGGAATCATGAGCTCAGAAAAGAGAGTGCTTTAAGAAGGAGAATGTGGTCAGCGGACTCAAATGATGATGAAAGGTCCCCAGGAAAGGAAGATGGATATTGGGCTGAGAACACAGAGGACAGGAATTTGAGAGAGTGTCTTTTTGTTGTCTCCTATTCTCTCTGCGAGATAGCAGATATGACCATCAATTGAGGATATGGGATATTCAGACATTTGTCCAGTTATTTCCTTAGGCTAATTTCTGGAAGTAGAATTGCTAGGTCAAAGTTGATGAGCTAATTAAAGAAACATGATGCATATTGTCAATTAGCTTTCTAGAAACGTTACATCAGTGTATACCATCTGGAGTAGTGTATGCATGTCCAGATCCTTAGACTCACATCAACAATGGGTAAGTATTTATGATCTTTTTCATCTCCATCTGTTTGTTGGGAGGTACCACCTTCTCATATTATACTTGCAGTATTTTTTTTTCATTGTGGCAAATATATATGAGACATAACATTAGTGAATTCAACATTCTTCAAATGTACAATTCAGTGACAATAATTGTAGGTATCATATTGTTCAACCATCACCGTTATCTGGTTCCAAATTTTTCCATAACCCTTAACAGAAGCTCAGTGTCCCCTAAGCAATGAGTCCCTCTTTTCTTCTACCTCCTGCCCACTGCTGGTAACCACTAATAAACTTTGGTCTCTCATTCTAGATATTTTATGTAAGTGGGATCATATAATATTTGTCCTTTTGTGAGTGACTTATTTCACTCAGCATAATGTTTTAGATTCATCCATGTCATAGCATGTGGTATGGATTAAATTGTGTCCACCAAAATATGTGTCAATTTGGCTAGGCCACGTTTCCCAGTATTGTGTGATTGTTCTCCATTTTGTGATCTGATGTAATTATCCTCTATTTTGTGATGTGTTGTAAATCCTAGACTCTATGCCTGTGGTTATGGTCTCGTTTGGGAGTGAGTTGTCTGTTATGTTAATGAAACAGGATTAGGGTGGGATGTATCTTGAGTCACCGCCTTACTAGAGGGTGTGACTCAAGTCACCGCCCTTACCCCAGTCACCACCTTTACCACCTTTATTCCAGTCACTCCCTTACTTATGTCACACCTTTTATCTTACAAGAGATAAAAGGAGAGAGAAGCAACCAGAGATAGGAACCTCAATACCACTAAGAAAAAGAAATGGAAGTGGAGCGTGTCCTTTGGATCTGGAGTCCCTATGCTGAGAACCTCCTAGAACCAGGAGCCACAGAGAGAGCTGCAACACTGGAGATGGTGCAAGATGGTGAGAAGTAGTGGCAGAGAAATGGTGGCAGCAGAACCAGAAGACTGGCACAAGGTGGTACAGCAGCCGACCCATGGTGTGAGAGATAGCTGAGCACCTTCTGGCAGGAGGCTTCCTGGCAGAGTAGGGTGCCTCAGGGCACTTATCTGTGGAGCTAAAGAGCTTTGTAACCCTTGCCTAAGCAGGGCAGAGTCTGGGCTGAGGGGCTGAGGCGCTAAGGGCCAGAGAGAGGCTTGCCCGGGGAGACAGCTGAGAAGAGGCTGTCCTGATCAACATGGACCTTCCTCAAGAGCCGAAAGAGAGAGAAAGCCTTCCCCTCGAGCTAGTGCTCTGAATTCGGACTTCTAGCCTCCTAAGCTGTGAGAAAATAAACTTCTTTTTGTTAAAGCCATCCACCTGTGGTATTTGTGTTAAAAGCAGCATTAGATAACTAAGATAGCATGTATCATAACTTCATTTCTCCTTATGGCTGAGTAATAATCCATTGTATGTATATACCACATTTTGTTTATCCATTCATCTGTAGATGGACATTTAGGCTGTTTCCAACTTTTAACTATTGTGAGTAGTGCTGCAATGAAATTGGTGTACAAGTATCTGTTTGTGTTCCTGCTTTCAGTACTTTCAGGTATATACCTAGGAGTGGAGTTGCTGAGTCACACAGTAAATTTTATATTTAGCTTTCTGTTTTCCATAGCGGCTGCACCATTTTATAATCCCACGGGCAGTGGATAAGAATTCCTGCTTCTCCACATCCTCTATACTTGAAGTATTTTGATGAACAGTGAGGTTGAACATTTTTGCAAGTGTCTTCACCATATGCCTTTCTTTTTAAATTCTAGCATTTTCTATCAATCTCTGAAGTAATTGCTTGTTTTAGAAATTTAGTCCACTTATGTATAGTTATTTCTCCTTTTCATTTGAAAAGATTGCAAATGGTCAGACTCTGTAACAGATCAAATTTTCAATTGCTTATGTCCTTTGTCCACTTTTCTATCCAATGGACTGATTTGTAATCCCTTTCTATACAGTATTTTGTCTTTCATCTAATATGCAAACTTCCCTCAGTTTTTAATTAGCCTCTAACTTTGTGTTTTGTTTTGCAGCACAAAATCTGTCAGTCTTTTCCTTGTCAAGCTCTGAGGCAGTTATTTATTTTAGCAATGTTGGCTGTACATACGTTTTCACTTGAAAAGGACATAAATGATCAGATTATGTAATGGATACATTTCTCACTTTAGTAATGGAGTTTAGGGGGTCTTATTTACCTGTTAAGTGTTTGAACCTCTATCTGAATGCATGAGAATGTCTTAAAATGCTATTTGTCCTAAAAACTTGAGTGATTTCAGTTACTGGGGAAGGCTGTTATTGCAGTTACTAAAAGCATGGAGATTTTTGGAAAAGAGGATGTTTTCCTTTTTCATGAAGGCCTAGCTATTCCACAGTACTGTGAAAAGTATTAGGTACCTCCCTAGCTTCAGGCCATGGATATTGAGGAAGAAGTAGGAGGTTCAAGGCAGAACTAGGGTTTAAATTCCAGATTTTATTCCTAACCCTGTGTTGGCCTGATGGATGTTTACATACAAAATTTTTTAAAGTGGCATAACTTATTTCTTGCCTTAGTGCCTCTATTAAAATCAGCACAGAATAAACACTGTTCTGTTGTATTATTGTCATACGTTGACCTGGAAAATAAGTTTATAGAGGAACTTAAACTAATTGAATCATCTGAAAACAGAGGCTCAGTGCTATGGTGTCCTCCCCATCCCCTCAGCCTCATCTGTCCCCTCAGCCTCACCTCTGCATGCTGAAGGCTGCTTACTCTGTACTACCTTCTGTCAGATGTGCTGGAGTGTTAACGCCCCTGGGAGCAGCCTCAACCAATGACAGGGGAGTTGGTGGGTAAGGACCCACTTCCTCATCCTTGGGTGGGCCACGGTTGTAGTGTGTTCTACTGTCTCCTAGAGTCTCCAGATGCACTGAGCTCCAGTTGCCCACAAGGTAACTGGCTTGACAATGCCTTCCTTTTCCTGTTTTACTTCCCCATCTTCTATTGGGGTTTCCTGGGATCACCTCCCAAACAAGCCCCTTGCACTCAAATCCTTGTCTCAGGGTTGGCTTTTGGAGGACTCCAAGCTAAGAAGAATGCTTAAAATAAATCAGGCCACATGAAAAAAAAAAAAGACTAATATTTATTGGACGGTTACTACGTGCCGGATACCACTCTAAGCATTCCACATCATTTAGCCCTTACAACACTTTTGGGAACTAGAGTAACCTCCAGTTTACAGATGAAGCACGTGCAGCTTAGAGAGGTTAAGTATCTTGTCTGAGGTCAGATAGTTAATGGGTCATGAGGGATTTAAACCTAGACCATTTAACTTAGGGGTACATGTTTTAACCACCGTCTGTTCTGTGACATGATATATTAAGTTACTTCGAATATCTTCACTGATACATATTTAATAGGCTTGCAAGTGCATTTGACTTACTGGAGTGAAATTCGGATGAGCTGATCGTTCTGTTTTTGTTTTCAAATTATCAGCAATAATAATGTTGCAGAATGTAGATTGTCTGCATTCACCCGGCTGGAATTTGTGTCACGTGCAATAGGCTTTCTTTTCTCCAGCCATGTCAGGAAGTTCAGCAGTGTTTTCTTTTCTCCCGGCCCTTCTCAAATTTAAGTGTGTTTTTACGGTCTACCACCGTTCCTGCTGTTTTTGTCAAAACTAGCCCCCCAGTTTACAATTTATCGTATGGTAAAGAACTATACCCTAATGAGCCGCTGAGTGGATCCAAGATTTTAGCTGGTTGTGATGTTGTGTGAGTTGTGTTCATTACCAACGTGGAAGACAGTATTTCACGGGCTCTCGGTGACCCTTAGATGAACTGAAATGTTCTTCCAGACGCTGACCTTACCATGTCTTTTCTTTGTTACAAGGCAAAACATTGTGCTCTCCACCCACCCGGGGCTGGTCTTCCAAAAGATAAAACAAATGTTTTGTGCTTCCTAGAAAATGTTATAAAATTGTTTCCCAAGTTAGGTCATTGCAGTTGCAAAATTTTTGTTTCAGTAGAAGACTTAGCCAAAAATAACAGAGCTGACGGTCAGCCATTATTTCAGGGAAAAAAATTCTTGAGATTAGCTAGGGACCGCTGTCTCCCTTCCCAATGAAATAGAGACCAACTCCTCTAGATGGGCTTAGACTATTTAGAGATACACTGAATTTACTGGCTGACTTCCCTGGTTTTTGAAATGACCCCATAACGTTTTGGAAGACATTCTAACTTTATAAAGCAATTTATCATAAATTAATTTTCAGAAACTTCTTGGGACAGCTTGAAATCAAAACAAACCATGTTCTCAGGCTGTGTACTCTAATTCTAGTCTCTCTCTCTTTTTTTTTTAAGCGGGGCATTTAAATTTAGGGCAGTGTTTTAAATAGCATACCTGGGAAGACTAATTCTCTTCTTTGAGCTTGTAGAGACTGGGAAAAAGATACCAAATGTTCCTTCTTATGCCATGTGTTAGTGACAGCCACCACCACCACAAAATGTGCCCAGCTCTAACATTGTCTCCAGCAATTTCAACCACTTGAAAGATGGCTCTACCTTATTTCACAGCAACGTGTTGCTGATACATGCTTAACGCCGAGTCTCCAGTGGAGAAATGTTCTGATTTGTAGTGCTTGTCAGTTTCTGTGGTACAAATACTCCCACCAGGGTTGAATTCAAGCTACCAACCAGGCCTCAACCAGCTCACAAAATTCCTGAAAATTTAACACGTGGCTCTCATGAGCTCTTAAAAGCCAGCTCCAGAACAACACTGCAGGTGACTCAGCCAGTTAGTGCCCCAAATGCAGGCTTGGGAACACGGGTTGGTTGGCTCTGTGATGCTCTAGAATTATCTTAGCGGTCGCTAGGACATCAGGTAGCAAATCCTGGCAAAGTGGCACTTTTGGATCCAGTGGTATGTGTTACCCAAAGACTCAGGCTACTTTGGGAAAAAATGTACCCTAGGAGAATTTAGCCCCAAATTCTCTGTTTAAATTGTTGTCCTTGCAGATTATAATTCATACAATTAGGGTCATTGAGGTCCTCAGGAAAAAGATGTGGCAGTCTGCTTCTGTAAAGATTACAGCCTTGGAAACCCTATAGGGCCGTTCTACTCTGTCCTGTAGGGTCACTATGAGCTGGAATTGACCCATTGTCAATGGGCTTGGGCTTGAGGACAGTCCGAAGGCATTTTGGAGATAGAGGAATTCACAGCTCTGTGGCTGAGGTTTAAATTGCTATGTTCAGCAAGGGCTGACCACAGAACAAAATAAGCAGCCAGAATCCGACTGGAATGCCACCCATTACGATGGATTTTATTTTAGGTTTACATCTGAAAAGCCACAGCCTTTGAGGATGTCTGGGAAGCGTCTTCATTATCTATCACGTGAGGACATCTCTTCTTTTTTTCATAGTCTTAAAAATAGAAAGCTCTTTTTCAAGGAATTAATTTTTCCCTTTAGTGTGTATTGTTACCTACTGTCATTCTGCTGACTGGTGCACCTTTTTCTTTCTTAATGAACTTATTTTTTTCTTTGTCCCTGTATATTTCTTCTAATGATGAAAGACAACGTAGACCTAGTCATCATAGTGGAGAGCAAAGTAAATTTCACGTTGGGGCTGCTACTAAATTTGGTCATGCCCATAAAACAGCCCTATCGGCGAGTGTGGGTGAGAAGGCCAGGAACTTCAGTATAGCTGTGAATCAGAGCTCTTGCAATGATTCACCTTTGGTCAAGCAATGCCAGCTTCCCCACCCAAAAGTTTTAACATGAACCTCCCAACATTCAAAAACTCAACTTTTCATCTCAAGTTTCTATCTAAGATTCATTCTTTTTTTTTTTTTTTAATTGTGTTTTTGGTGAAAGTTTACACAGCAAATTAGGTTCCAATTTAACAGTTTCTGTGCATATTGTTAAGTGATATTGGTTACATTTTTCATAATCTGTCAACATTTTCATTATTTCTATTCTGGTTGTTCTGTTTCCATTAATCTAGTTTCCCTGCCCCCCCACCCCCTTAGTTTCTTATCTTTGCTTTAGGGTAAATGTTGACCATTTCATCTTATATAGATGATATAGATGATTTTTTTTTTTTTAAAATAAGGGAGAACAGTGATATTGTTTACTTTATGAGCTAATCTGTTATTTAGCTGAAAGGTGATATCTGGGAGTGGTTTCATTACAAAGTTTAAAGGGTATCTCAGGGCAATAGTTTCGGGGGGTTTTCTAGTCTCTACTGGTCCAGTTAGCCTGAGCTTTTTCAAGAATTTGGGTTTTGTTCTACATTTTTCTCCCATTCTATCCAGGACCATCTATTGTGACCCTATTCAGAATAGTCAGTAGTGGTAGCCAGGCACCATCTAGTTCTTCTGGTCTCAGGATAGATGAGGTCATGGTTCATGTAGGCTATTAGTCCTGTAGTTTACTTTCTTCTTTGAGTCTTTGGTTTCCTTCTTCCTCTTTTGCTCCAGATGAGTAGAGACCAATAGTTGTATCTTAGATGGCTGCTTGCAAGCTTTTAAGACCCTAGATGCTACTCACCAAACTAGGACATAGAATCATTCATTCTTTAATTCATTTTATTGAGTACCTACTTTGTGTCAGAAGGTATACTAGTTGAGATGAATGAGATATTGTATCTGTCAGGCTTCTGTATCTAGCAGGAAATAAATGGCATAAACAAAGAGTTTAATAGAAGAGAATTAAATGAAGGGACAATTTCCAGAGTTGTTGGGCAGGGTTAAGGGAACCAGTAAGGAATGGTGAAGCACCTAGGCACTAGGACTAGCTGAAAGCCATTACCACCCCCAGGCCTAAAGGAGCAAGACGAGGGAGCCATGGAAGGGAGGTTATGCTTAGCAGGAGAGGGAAGCAGGAAAGGAGTCAGGACTACTGGTGACTCCCATTTGCCAAACCCTACAGGAAGCCATTTGCCAGTTTGTCATACTGTGGTGACTTGTGGGTTGCTATGATACTGGAAGCTATGCTACTGGTATTTCAAATACAAGCAGGGTCACCCATGATGGACAGGTTCCAGTGGAGCTTCCAGACTAAGACACACTAGGAAGAAAGGCCTGGTGATTTACTTCTGAAAATTAGTCAGTGAAAATCCTATGGATCACAACAGAATATTGTCTGATACAGTGCTAGAAGATGAGCCCTCTAGGTTGAAAGGCACTCAAAATACACAGTGGCCTCAACAATGCACTTGAGCATACCCAATGATCATGAAGATGGCACAGGACCGGACAACATTTCATTCTGTTATACATAAGGTGGCCATGAGTTGAGGACAAATGACAACAAAGCCAGAGGGCAAGGGAAGCAGGTGATGTAGTCTGGGAAGGTCAGCCTCTTAGGGTTTCGAGCAGCATGGAGAAGGTGGAGGATGGATCCCTGGGGTGATTGGGTGGCTAATGGGGAATGACCAGCATTGATGTCAGCCCTGCCCTCAAGGAGCGGCAGTCTAGTGAGAATATTCCTGTGGACAGGTCTGCCAGGATGGTGAGAGGTGGAGCCTTAGGCAGAAGGGTGTGTAGGCTAAGCTTGGGTGTGTGGAACTGAAGACCTCAGTGGATGCTATTTGCATACATTAATATGCATGAGAGGTTGGGTAGGAAGTGCAAAGGAGTAAAGAAGACGTTGGTATCCAAATCTAGGGAGATAAGCAAAAGGAGAACAGGATAGTGTCTACTGCGTGGGAAGAAAAACTAGATGACAAGAATTTTAAATAAGTGAAGGAGTGGGATCAGAAGGTGTCAACCATGTGCAGGTGGTAGAGGCTGTAGTAGGATAACACATCAATCACAGCCCCTTTCTAAATGAGCTAACAAGTCAGATGGTTGGAATAGGTGGTTCTTTGAATTTTGGTAAGACCTATGTGCCTGCCAAATAATGGTCATCTTCTGAAAATAGGTTATTGTTAGAAATTTTATTAGAAAACTTCTGTGTAGCTTAGGCCTGAGAGTTGAAGTTTAGGGCTTGTGATATACAGTCTTAATACCCTTCCTGTACTTTAAAACTGAAAATGGCTGATAAAATAGCTTGGGATATTGTCCCTCCCAATTTTGGATTAAAGCTGAGAAGTTGGTTAACTTTGGAAGTTAGAATATGTTCTCTTGTGAAATAGTTCAATCAGTTTCTTCTGCTATTAGTAGGAAAATAGACATAAAATAGTCATAGAAACAATGTATATTTCAAATGTACCTTTGAATTTGTGAATGTATATTTCTTCTTTTTCTGGAGATAGATATATATATTTTTTATTGTACTTTAGATGAAGGTTTACAGAGCAAATTAGTTTGTCATTAAACAATTAGTACACATATTTTGTGACATTGGTTGCTAACCCCATGACATTTCAACACTCTCCCCTTCTCGACCTTGGGTTCCCCATTACCAGCTTTCCTGTCCTCTCCTGCCTTCTTGTCCTTGCCCCTGGGTTGGTGTGTTCATTTAGTCTCGTTTTGTTTTATGGGCCTGTCTAATCTTTGGCTGAAGCGTGAACCTCAGGAGTGATTTCAGTACTGAGTTAAGAGGGTATCCGGGGGCCATACTCTCGGGATTTCTCCAATCTCTGTCAGACCAGTAAGTCTGGTTTTTTTGGTGAGTTTGAATTTTGTTCTACATTTATCTCCAGCTCTGTGACTCTGTATTTTGATCCCTGTCAGAGCAGTTGGTGGTGTGAATGTATATTTCTATTAGAAATGCCTTCATATGTGTGTGTCCAATTCCTTGGGATTCATTTCCTCAGTGGTATGAAGGAGCTTATGGAACATTCTCCTGTGAGTGCAAAGTAAGCATTCCAGTTGGTCAACCGTGGCTAGATGATACATCAAAGCACTTGGAAGTCTATTCCCACGAGAAAAGGAGCTGTGTTTCAGATGTTAGGCTGGCCCAACTTCAGAGTAGTGGTAGGTCTGTTTAATGATATCTTGAAGAGAAGTACAGAGCAGAAACAGGAATAGCTTGGCTAGATTTAAATCCACGAAAAATTATAACTGTGAAAGAGACTTTTTCAAACTTGGTTCTGTGGACGGCACCTGCTGGGACAATGACTCATTTCTGTGTCCCTGAGGCCATGAGTATGGCCACTTTTCATGCACAACCAGAGTGATCATAACGAATGAGTAGGTGTGACAATGTCTTAAGACATTATTCATTTATTTATGTATATGTATATATTATATGTATATATGTATACGTAAGGAGCCCTGGTGGCGCAGTGGTTATGTGCTGCTAACCAAAAGGTTGATGGTTTGAACCCACCCAGCGGCTCCGCAGGAGAAAGAACTGGCAATCTGCTTCCATAAAGATTACAGCCCAGAAAACCCTATGGGGAGGTTCTACTTGTCACATGGGGTCACTTTGAGTCAAAGTCGACTTGAGGGCAACTAACAACAACAACATTATACATATGCGTATATATAATCATATGTATAATGTATTTATATGTTATATTGCATATAATTTATAATCAGGTATATATAGTATGAGCCCTGGTGGTGCGGTGCTTAAGAGCTATAGCTTCTAACCAAAACGCTGGCAGTTTGAATCCACCAGCCCCTCCTTGGAAATCTTCTGGGGCAGTGCTACTCTATCCAGTAGGGTCACTATGAGCCGGAATCATCTCGACGGCAACAGGTTTGGTTTTTTTGATTTTTATATATAAAGTATGTAGGTGTATATAATATATGTATATATGTACATATAATATGTATATATAATATATAATTTATTTTCTGAACCACTGAGAATAAGTTGGACATTGAGCCTTCTTATCCCTACATTAGTGTGTATTTCCTGAGAACAAGGTCATTTTCTTACATGTGATAATAAAATCATCAAAATCAGGTGTTTTCTCACTGTTACAATGCTATTAACTAATCCATATTCCATATTCAAATTTCATCAATCCTCATAATAATGTTCCTCATAGCTTTTTCCCCAGTCTGGAATTCAGTCCAGGATCATGCATTGTATGTAGTTGTCATACTGTTTGTTGATGCCCATCAGTCAACCACCAGGAACACACTTGTCGTCAAACAAATTTGGGTTTTGATACCTGCCTCAGTTTCCATATTAGATTCTGGGAAAAGTAGGTGTGGCGCTTAATGTGGCTGCTTGCCTTTGATAGTGTTTGAATCTCTGACTTCACTTTGAAAAACTCTTCAGAACCAACTATGTGTGTGCAGTTGGAGAAAGAGCCTCGCTTCTGAGTGTGTTTCCTCATCCAATGTCACCCTTGTGCGTACTCATCACAGGGTGCTGAGCCTCCGTGACAATGTCTTTAGAGACTGGGGCATGGCGGGCAGGTCTGTCTACAGGGTTAGGCCCTCCACCCCTTGGTTTCCTGCCACCTTACTCGATGAGCCTTCCCATGGCTAACTTACATTTTGAGTCTCTCCAGTCAGGTAGAAAGACTTCAAGGGATCTATCTGGGTGTATCTGTGGTTTAGTCGGCCCCCTCTGCTCTCTGCCATCAATCTGGGAGGCCACAAGGCAGGATGCTCCCTCCTAAGTGGAGGAGTGTGGCCCTCTTGTGGCAGACAGTTATATGTTCTGGAAAAAGGATGAGCTGTACAAGAAGACTGTGCAGAAACAGAATGTTAGAGCTGGAAGGAGACCTTAGAGATCCTTTAACTCAGATCCGTCGCTTTAGAAAACAGGTTAACTGATTGTTCAAGGCCACACAGCTGGAGGACAGCAGACATCCAGCATGAATCTACATCTATGGAATATACAGATTCTCTCCACTACCATTTGCATCTATAGAAAGCTCAAAGCTGCTCAGAATTATATGAAATTGAAGAAAAGATGAACCATCTTTGCCTGTTTTACCATGGCTTTCTTATACTTGTTCGGTGGGGAAAACGTTAATTAAATTCTTAGAAAAGTTTCTTATTTATTTAAGCAATTTTAAATGGAAAAAAAAAGATGTGCTGACAATTCCCCGAGAAGACATAACCTTAATAAATATCTATGCACCTAATGACAGGGCTCCAAAATACATGAAACAAACTCTAATAGCACTGAAAAGAGAAATACACAGCTCCACAATAATACTGGGAGACTTCAACACACCACCCTCGTTAAAGGACAGAACATCTAAAAAGAAACTCAACAACGATACTGAAGATCTAAAGGCCAAAATCAACTAACTTGACTTCACAGACATATTTAGAACATTCCACCCAACAGCAGCAAAGTATACATTCCTTTCCAATGCACATGGAACATTCTCCAGAATAGACCAAATTTTAGGCCACAGAGCAACCCTCAATTAAATCCAGAACATCGAAACAATACAAAGCATTCACTCTGATCACAGTGCCATAAAAGTAGAAATCAGTAACAGGAAGATCAAGGGAAAAAAACCAAATACATGGAAACTGAATAACACCTTGTTTTAAAAGAACTGGGTAATAGAAGAAATCAAAGAGGGAATAAAAAAATTCCTAGGACCAATTGAGAATGAAAACACATCATACCAAAACCTTAGGGACACAGCAAAGGCAGTGCTCAGAAGTCAATTTATAGCAATAAATGCATACATCAAAAGAAGAACAGGCCAAAATCAAAACATTAGCCCTACAAGTCCAACAAATAAAAAGAGAACAGCAAAAGAAGCCCACAGGCACCAGAAGAAAGGAAATAATGAAGATTAGAGCAGACTTAAATGAAATAGAGAACAGAAAGAATTAGTAAGACTGAAAGTTGGTTCTTTGAAAAGATCAATAAAAACCACAAACCACTGGCCAAACTGACAAAAGAAAAACAGGACAGGAAGCAAATAACCCATATAAGAAGTGATGTCCGGGAAATTACAACAGACCCAACTGAAATAAAAAGGATCATAGCAGGATACTGTGAAAAATTGTACTGCAACAAATTTGAGAATCTAGAGGAAATGAACAAACTTCTAGAAACATACTACCTATCTAAAGTGATACAAGCTGAGATAGAAAATCTGAATAGACCCACAACAAGAGAAGAGATTGAAGGGGTAATAAAAAATTCCCAACAACAACAACAAAAGCCCTGGCCCAGATGGCTTCATTGGAGAAGTCTACCAAACATTCAGAGAAGAACTCAAACCACAACTACTCAAACTATTTCAGAGCATAGAAAAGGAAGAAATACTCCTGAATTCATTCTATGAAGCCAGCATAACCCTGATACCAAAACCAGGCAAAGACACCACAAAAAAAAGAAAATTACAGACCAATATCTCTCATGAATACAGATGCAAATTTTCTCAACAAAATTCTAGCCAGTAGAATTCAGCATCATATCAAAAAAATAATACCCCACGACCAAGTGGGATTCATATCAGGTGTTCAAGGAGGGTTCAACGTTAGAAAATCATCAAGGTAATCCACCACATAAATAGAACAAAAGAGAAGAATCACATGATCATCTCAATCGATATAGAAAAGGCATTTGATAAAGTCCAGCACCCATTCCTGATAAAAACTCGCAATGAAACAGGAGTAGAAGGGACATTCCTCAGTATAGGAAAGGACATCTGTACAAAACCAACAGCCAACATCATTTTCAATGGAGAGAGGCTGAACGCATTTCCCTTGAGAAGGGGAACAAGACAAGGATGTCCTTTATCACCACTCCTATTTAACATTGTGCTGGAAGTCCTAGCTAGAACAGTAAGGCAAGAAAATGAAATAAAAGGCATCCAGATTGGAAAAGAAGGAGTACAACTATCCCTATTCCAGATGATATGAATCTTATACATAGAGAACCTCAAAGATTCCACAAGAAAACTACTGGAACTGATAGAAAGGTTCAACAGAGTAGTGGGATACAAGATCAATGTACAAAAGTCAGTTGGATTCCTGTACACCAACAAAGAGAACTTTCAAAGGAAATCAGTAAAACAATACCATTTATAATAGCCCCTAAAAAGATAAAATATTTAGGAATAAATCTAACAAGGGACCTAAAAGACCTAAACAAAGAAAACTACAGAACACTAAGAAACCAAGAGACCTGCATAAATGGAAAAACATACCATGCTCATGGTTAGGAAGACTCAACATTGTGAAAATGTCAGTTCTACCCAAAGCAATCTACAGATATAATGCAATTCTGATGCAAATACCAGCAGCATTCTTTAACGAGATGGAAAAACTAATCACCAACTTTATGTAGAAAGGAAAGAGGCCCTGGATAAGCAAAGAATTATTGAAGAAAAGGAATAAAACAGGAGGCCTCACATCACCTGATCTCTGAACCTACTATACAGTCATGGTAATCAGAACAGCCTGGTACTGCTACAAGGACAGACTCATAGACCAAGAGAACAGAATTGAGAACCCAGACGTAAATCCACCCACCTATGGTCAGCTGTCTTTGACAAAGGACCAAAGTCCGTTAAATGGGGAAAAGACAGTCTTTTTAACAAATGGGGTGCTGGCAAAACTGGATGTCTCTCTGTAAATAAATGAAACAGGACCCATATCTCACATACATTCACAAAAACTAACTCAAAATGGATCAAAGACCTAAATGTAAAACCTAAAATGACAAAGATCATGGAAGAAAAAATAGTGACAACACTAGGGGCCCTAATACATGGCATAAATAGAATATAAACCATAACAGTGCACAAACACCAGAAGATAAACTAGATAACTGGGAGCTCATAAAAATTAAACGCTTATGCTCATCAGAAGGGTTTGCCAAAAGAGTACAAAGAAAACCAACAAACTGGGAAAAAATTGTTGGCTATGACATATCCAACAAAGGTTTAATCTCTAAAATCTTTAGAATACTTCAACACCTCAATAACCAAAAGATAAATAATCCAGTTAAAAAATGGGCAAATGATATGAACAGACACTTCACCAAAGAAGACATTCAAGTGGTTAACAGACACACGAGGAAATGCTCAAAATCATTAGCTATTAGAGAACTGCAAATCAAAACTACAATGAGATACCATCTCACCCTGACATTACTGGCACTAATCAAAAAAACAAAAAACAACAAATGTTGGAGACGTTGGAACTCTTATGCCCTGCTGGTGGGAATGTAAAATGGTACAACCACTATGGAAAGCAATATGGCACCTCCTTAAAAAGCTAGAAATAGAAATACCATATGATCCAGCAACCCCACTCCGAGGAATATATCCTAGAGAAATAAGAGCTGTCACACAAATAGACATATGCACGCCCATGTTCATTGTAGCATTATTCACAATAGCAAAAAGATGGAAAAAACCTAAGTGCCCATCAACAGAAGAATGGATAAACAAATTATGGTAAACACACAATGGAATACTATGCAATGATGAAGAACAAAGATGAATCCATGAAACATCTTACAACATGGATTATGCTGAGTGAAGTAAGTCGACCACAAAAGGAAGAATATTGTATGAGACCACTATTATAAAAACTCAGGAGAAAGTTTATACACAGAAAAAAAACAATCTTTGATGGTTATGAGAGAGGGGAGGCCTGGGAAGGGGAAATCACTAACTAGATAGTAGACAAATGTTAAGTTTGGTGAAGGGAAAGACAACACATAATATAGGGGAAGTCAGCACAACTTGAGCGAGGCAAAGTCATAAAAGCTTCCTAGATGTGTCTAAATAGTTTGCTGGGGCTGAGGGCTGGGGAGCATGGTCTAGGAGGACATCTATGTCAATTGGCATAACATAGTTTGTATGTTCTACGTGCTACTTTGGTGAGTAGTGACTATGGGCCCCAGACACCCTGCTACCTCAGAACTGAAGCTACTCCTGTAGTTAACCTTTCAGCCAAAGATGAGACAGGCCTATAAAACAAACAACAATACACGTGAGGAACGTGCGTACTAGTTCTATCAAGTGTGTGAGACCAAATGGGCAACACCTGCCCAAAAGCAAACAAGAGAAGGCAAGAAGAGACAGGAAACCTGGATGAATGGACAAGGAAAACCCTGGGCTGTAAAGGGAAAGGGGGAGAGTGCTGACACATTGCAGGGATTGCAACTAATGTCACACAACAATTTGTGTGTAAATTTTTGAATGAGAAAGTAATTTGCACTGTAAACTTTCACCTAAAACACAGTAAAATTTTTTTTAAAAAGTGCTGAACATAAAAGCTGGTATATTCACTTGTGTATGGATATAACTTTATATGACTGTAATCACTATGCATGTAGTATTTTCATTTTCTGTTCCCCTTCACGTTTGTTATGTTGTTAGGTGCCGCTGAGTCAGTTCCAACTCATAGCAACCCTGTGTACCCCAGAATGAAACACTGCCCAGTCCTGTGCATCCTCACAATTGTTGTTATGCTTGAGCCCATTGTTGCAGCCACTGTGTCAATCCATCTTGTTGAGGGTCTTCCTCTTTTTCGATGACCCTGTACTTTACCATGTTTGTAATAGACATTTTTATTTATGTCATGATTAAAATTGTTCAGTGGTTATATATCATTTTCTCCTATTGTTACTGCACAGTTGGCTAAACCATTTGCCTATCCCTCCCCCTCCCCTTCTCTCTTTGCTACCATACAGACATCTGTAAAGTAAAGCAAGTAATATTTATTCAATGCCTCCTCTGCAAAGTGCTTTATTTACAAGGTGTTCATGTTGTTTTTTAGTACCACTGAGTTGATTTTGACTTAAACTTTTCAAAAATGTTTTTGAAAATAAGTTCAGACTTTCAAAGAAGGTTGCAAAGACAGTATTAAGAACATCCATATGCCTTTTGCTCAGATTCACTGTTCACGGTTTGACCCATGTCCCTTATGTCTCTCCATATAATTTTTCCACGTATGCCTCTATTTACATATGTAGTTTTTTTCAGAATTATTTGAGAATGGGTTGCATACATCGTGGCTCTTTACTCCTAGATGGTTCAGAGTGTATTTTCTAAGAAGGATATTATTTTACATAACCATGGTGTAGTCATAAACTTCAGTAAATTTAACCTTCATACAATCATTTTATCTAAGCTACTGTCCATTTTCCAGTTTTGTCAATGGACCTAAGGATATCCTTTAGAGCATTTTCCCCCTACAGTACAGGATCCAGTCTAGGATCGATTATTACATTTAGATGTCACATCTCTTTAGTTTCGTTTAACCTGGAACATTTCTATCGCTTCTTGTTGTCTTTTATGATACTGATATTTTTGAAGAATACTGTCCTCCTTCTGTTTTTATTGGAATCCTGGGTTTTGCAAGTGGTTAATGCGATTGGCTGCTAACTGAAAAGTTGAAGGTTTGAGTCTACCCAGAGGTGCCTCAGAAGAAAGACCTGGCAAACTACTTCCAAGAAATCAGCCATTGAAAACCCTGTGGAGCAGGGTTCTACTTTGACACACATGGGGTCACCATGAGTCAGGATTGCCTCGATGGCAACTGGTTTAGTAGTTTCATTTCTATTAACAGAGTTATCCTAAATTTGAATTTGTCTGGATATTTCCCTATGATTAGATTCAGGCTGTACATTGAGCTTATGCAGGCCAGAATACTGCTTAAGAGACATTGTGTCCTTCTTGGACAAACCAAGATACTTTTGATGGTGAAAGAGGGTGCTACCTGTAATTATGCTGAGATAAAGGGTGAAAACATGTCTCAGGCAAACCGGGATGCATGGTGACCTTATTTATGTAAGTGACCATTCTCACTTTACCAGTGCCCAGACTGGGACCAGAGACTCGGTTAAATTCCTTATTAACGCTAGTAAGTAATGGGACCAGAATTTAGCCTTAGATCTCTCCGTTTCTAAAAACACCTATTCCATGCCTACCCCCAAACACTGCCATTGGACTATACTTACCATAACTCTTCCATAGCTGATCATTTATCAAGTCGTGTGGGATCTGTGGAAACCCTGGTAGTGTAGTGGTTAAGTGTATGACTGCTAACCAGAAGGTCAGCAGTTCGAATCCACCAGTTGCTCCTTAGAAACTCTATGGGGCAATTCTACTCTGTCCTATGGGTTGCTATGAGTTGGAATCGACTTGATGGCAACCGGTTTGGTTCGGGTTTTTTTTGGTAGGATATATCTCTACATGTTTCTTGAATTAAGAAATTCATTCAACAACTATTTCTTCCTCATTTGTGTGACCTCTATTTGCACTGAATAATCTCCCAGCATGGGGGCAGTCATTAGGGTGTTTGACAAATATGCCTACCCTTTCTTCTTCCAGGTAGCTGGCGGGACTGCATTTCTGAGCATAACTTGAAGTTAGGTGGAGCCGTGTGACTTGCTTTTGCTAATTTAATGTGACTGGGTGGAAGTTTTTACCCACTGACCATGTTGGAATGTGCACATAAAATAATCAGAGTGAAGATAATGCTTAACTAAGACAAGTTAGCCTATAAACTACTATTTATGATAGTGATCAAAATTTAAGTGAATACAGTGTCTTCTGAAAAATATTTGTAAAACAAAACCAGAATGAATATAATAAATAATGTTTAATTTTTTGGTGATTTTATTAAGTGAGAAAATGTTAACGCATATGAGTACCTCGCTTATCTATTAAGACTGTATAAGTGTATAATGTATAGACACATACCTGTTGCTATCTGCTTAAACAGGAAAAAGTGAACCGGGCTTGTGAGGGAGTCCTTTAGTCCCAGGAAGTAAGTGTAGGAACCACGTAGGGACAGGGAGGAACAATGAAGATTGCTGGCCTCCTCTCACTGTTGTAGGAGAGCTGTTGATGTCCTGGCCATCTCCACGCTGGCTGGCCCATTTTCCCACTGTCAGCGGCTGAGTCTGGCCATTGGAGTAGGAGTCCATATGGAGCCCCCTGGTGCCCCCCATGTGGCAGGTCAGAAGTACTGGACCCCACGGGTCTGCCCTCAACCAGTGAGACTTGCTGGGGAATCTCCAGCTCCCTTACTTCTTGGTGGGGTGATTTGGAGGTGCCTATTCTACACAGTCTCCCAGAGTCTCTGCAGGATTAGGATTACCATTTCCCCACAAGGTAACTTACCTGATAATGTACCCTGCTTTGCCTTCCATCTCTTCTCTATCTCTCTCTCCACGTCCCTCTTGCGCTTCCTGAGACCACCTCTCCAATAAACTACCTGCATTGGAATCCTTGTCCCAGAGTCCGCCTCTGGGGGACCCAATCTAAGATAACCAGGTAGAAGTGAAATCCAGCTGTGCACTAGCACTGGTTGTCTTTTTATAAGGAGCCCTGGTTGCACAGTGGTTAAGCACTTGGCTGCTAACCGAAAGGTTGGCAGTTTGAACCCACCAGCTGCTCTGCAGGAGAAAGATGTGGCAGTCTGCTTCTGTAAAGATCACAGCCTTGGAAACCTATGGGGCAGTTCTACTCTGTCTTATAGAGTCACTATGAGTTGGAATTGACTCGGAACAATAGGTTTTTTGGTTTTGTCATGTTTTATAACCAATTAAAAATAGAATTCAATAGAAAGTTCCAAAATCACAACTCAGCCAAAAATCCTATGGAGAAGAACTAACTACACCAACTTAATCTCTTATACTATAGGAAATGAAAAGCTTACCAATTATAGTAAACTTCTAGTAAGAAATATTTACACTTTTAAAACCATCAACAGCTGTTTGTCAGAATAGCATGATGAAGTAATGGAATTGCTAGTTACATAAATCTTGGAGAATCTATACTTTTTGGGAAAAACATTAAGTTTCAAAGACAAAAATCGGAGTGAAAAAGAGAGATTTAAAAAGAAGGACATCATGCTTGGTAAAGTAGCGGATCAGCGAAAACGAGGAAGATCCTCAATGAGATGGATTGACACAGTGGCTGCAACAATGGGCTCAAGTATAATAACAATTGTGAGGACGACGCAGGACTGGGCAGTGTTCGTTCTGTTGTACATAGAGTCGCTATGAGTTGGAACCAAGTCAACGGCACCTAACAGCAACGACAAAAATCCTATGCTGCGATAAGTAAAATTTTATTATAAAAGGGATCTTAGTCTGATGATCAGTGGCTTGGGCTTCAGTTACCTTGGACCACACAACCATGTTCCGCATTTGGACCAACATTCCAAATTCAGTATCTGGAGGATTTTTTTCTTTGAAGTAATTCAGTTTCTCTATAGACTAATCCCCAAATCTGCCTGGTGAAATATATGGCAGGCGACCTCCTGGGAGTGAAGGGTGAATGGGAAGTGGGGGAGGGTACAGCTTACCCTTCACTATGCATCTGCTCCCTTAATCCCCTTGTTTTTAATATCATCCCTGCCCTTGGCTGTACCTGGTGTCCTTGAACTCAGGACCTCTCTGGTTCAACTTCCACATCTCTTAGGATGATGGGGCTTGGGTCATTGGCTGGTTGTGCAGGAACTGGGTTGTTGTTAACTGCCATAGAGTCAACCCCCAACTGGCAACCCCATGCACAATGGAATGAAACACTGCCTGTGCCCTCCATGATCGGGTACAGATCAGACTGTTGTGATCCACAGGGTTTTCCAGGCTGATTTTTGAAAGTAGATTTCCAGGGCTTTCTTCCTAGTCCGTCTTAGTCTGGAAGCTCTGCTAAGACCTGTTCAGCATCATAGCAACACAGTTCTTCACTGAGGATGGAAGATGCATTGGCCAGGAATGGAATCCAGGTCTCCTGCATGGAATGTGAGAATTCTACCTCTGAACCACAATGCCTGCAGTACTAGAGTAGGGGATCTGAAATTGTAAATGCTCTTTATACAGAATCTCAGCCAACTATCTATTTTTCTAGCTCTACCACTCACCTTCACCTTCTGAGGTATCTGGTGCCTCCATTTCCTGAGCTTTCCGAAAGCCTGAATCAGCTTGTTTCTCTCTCCCGTTTCCCTCTGCAGGCACTTCTAGTTTAGCTTTCTCCACTTTGCTTAGTCACTAACCTATCTCTGTTCAGCCTTCAGAAAACTTGTTGATATACCTTGTCCACTGCAATCTTTTCTTCAGTTCTCCTAATGGAATTTTAATCTAAAGAAAGTCTTTGCTGCCATTTTTAGCAGGGTTTGGGAAAGAAGTAGAGACGCTGCCCATGTTCAGTCCACTGCAACGAATTAGAAGCCCAGCAGTCCTTTCTAGTTTTGTTTTTGGGGACCCTTCTTGCCACGAGGGGTTCAGTGGCAGAATTTTCTCCTTCTACACGGAGACCTGGGTTCAATTCTTGGCCAATGCATCTGATGCACACCCACCACCTCAGTGGAGGCGTGTGTGATGCTGTGACGCTGTACAAGTTTCAGTGGAGCTTCCAGACTAAGACAGACTAGGAAGAAAGGCCTGGCAATCTACTTCTGAAAACTAGCCAGTGAAAAGAAAACCCTATGGATCACAATGGACAGATACGCACTTGTCATGGAGATGGCACGGGACAAGGCAGCATTTCTATTTGTTGTGCATAGGGTTGCCATAAATCCGGGCCGAGTCAAGGGCAGCTAATAACAACATCTTGCCGTGCATTCTTCAATTCAGCCTCACCATGTTAGGGGAGAACTTGCTCGTTCTCCTGCGGAGCTGCTGTTGGGTTCCAACTGCTGACCTTTTCAGTTAGCAGCCTAGCTCTTTCATCATGGTGCCACCAGGGCTCCTTAAATGGCAAATAGATTACTGTATATAACTTTATAGCTAAAACAGCAGCCAAAAAAAAGAGGAAGGAAAGGCTGCAGCTGTTGAAACTGCATAAATACAAATAAACACCTCATGGGAATAGTTTTCTTGTATCAAAGGCTTGGCCCAAAATTGTCTTCAGAGTTTCTGTTGTACCTCCTAGTTCAGTGGGTAGTGCCTGGAGTCTTAAAAGCCGAGCAGCCTCGCAAGATACAACAATTGGTGTCTATTTGCCTGGAGCAACAGAGGAAGAAGGAGACCCAGGAATTGGAGAAGGTCTAATTGCCTTAATGAACTACTACCTCCTTTGCCATGAGATCAGAAGAAATGAATGGTGCCCGGCTACCATCACTCAATGTTTTGATCAAGGACCCAATAGTTGTATCTTGATCTAAGGGAGGAGAAAATGTGGACCAGAACTTCAAATTCTTATTGGAAACTAGACTCACTGGATACATTGAGACTAGAGGAAAAATCTATTGCCTGGAAACAACTTTTAACATTTGAACCGAAACTATCCCACGTAATCATCTTTAAACTAAACAATTTAGCTCAGGTAATAAAGAATGTTCGCCTTGAGCACTGCACTCTTTTAGAATTATCTATATGAGATTAAATAGACAACAGTAACTAAAACACAGGTGAGAACTTTCAAGGGGGCAGAAAGTCCAAGTTAATGGTGGTGAAACAATACGGGCAGGGGTAGGGAGAATGGTGACACCACGTGAAGTATGTAACCACTGTCAATGCGCTGTACGTGTAAAAACTGTTGAACGGGTGTATGTTTTGTTGTGTATATTTTCACATACACACACACAAAAGCCTTGTCTCTCTTGGCCTCCTGACCCTCCATTCAATCATGAAGCCAAAGGCCTTAGCCATCACCGAACAAAGAGCTCATTGACCATTTAACCTTCCAACCCGACAGCTTTTGTGGTCTGCTAATCTAGCCCACAAAAGCCAGCCCGCTGCTCTTTTGTTCTTCTGGAGCCTGGGGACAGTGTGGAGCTGAGCTCAACAGCTGATCGGCTCTAGAACGTCCCAGCGACTTGCTGGGGGCCTCCGGTGTTTATTTAGCAGGTTGCTGGCCGGCGGGGGCCTCGTGGAGGGACGGTTTGAGCACCCAGATGAGCATGTACAGGCGCAGCTACGTCTTCCAGACCCTCAAGGAGCAGTACAAGCGCTCCGAGGAGACGCCGAGCTCCTCGAAGCCGGATGGCCTGTCCGCGAGCGCAGGCGCGGCGCAGAGCCTGGCGGCGGTGCAGGGGCTCGGCCAGCGCGTGGCCGCCTACGTGCAGCGGGCCCGCGCACTCGAGCAGCGCCACGCCGTCCTCCGCCGGCAGCTGGACGCCTTCCGGTGCCTGGGCAACCTGCCCGACCCGGAGGAGGCCCTCGCCCGGCAAGTTGAGGGTAGCCGCCAGCGCGTCCGGGACCTGGCGGCGGAGCGCGCGCGGCTCGAGCGCCAGGGCGCAGAGGCGCAGCGCGCGCTCGACGAGTTTCGGAGCAAGTAAGCGTTCGCGGTGGGGGGAAACTGAGGCAGGGCGTCGGCGGGTCCGGGGGTACGGGAGGACGCTGTGACCCGGGTTGGAGGGCGGTTTCTGGTCTCCCGGCGCTGATGATCTTATCTTTTCCAGGGACACGCACGTGGCACATTTCTTTAAGATAAGACTAGCTTCCATTTTGATGACATTTCACAGATTACAGAGCCCTTTTATATAAAATGGTGTCATTTAATTTTTTATGCATTTTTAAAGCTAGATATAATTTATATACAATAAAATGCACAGATATTAAGTTCATAGTTCAGTGAGTTTTGACAAATGTGTATACCTTCGTGGAAACCCTGGTGGCGTAGTGGTTAAGTGCGGCAGTTAGAATCCACCAGGGGCTCCTTGGAAACTCTACGGGGCAGTTCTGCTTTGTCCTGTAGGGTCGCTGTGAGTCGGAATGGACTGGACAGCAACGAGTTTGGGTTTTTTGGTTATATACCCTTGTACCACCCAAACAAGCAAGATATTTCCACACCCCAGAAAGTTCCCTCCTGCCCTTTTCCAGTCAATCCTCCCAGTCCCCCGCCCCACCAGAGGCCCTCAATGTTCTGATTTCTATCGCCATAGATTAATTTTGCCTGTACTGTTGTTGTTAGGCGCCCTGCAGTCGATTTTCAACTCATAGTGACCCATCTGACAGAGTAGAACTGCCCAATAGGGTTTTCTAGGCTGTAATCTTCATGGGAGCAGATCACCAGGTCTTTCTCCTGCGGAGCCACTGGATGGGTTCCAGTTGCTGGGTGGGTTCGAACTGCCAACCTTTTGGTTAGCAGCAGAGTGCTTAACCATTGGACCGTGGGGTTCCTTTGCCTGTTCTAGAACTTCACAAAAATGGAATCTTACAGTATGCAGTGTTATATGTCTGGCTCCTCTTGCTCAGCACGGTGTTTTCGAGATTCATACATATTTACTCCTCACAACTTTATCCTGTTATAGACAGTACTGCCCGTTTTACAGACTAGGAGACTGAGGCTCAGAAAATGTAGGGATTTGGGGCAAGGTCACTCAGCTGATAAATTGCTGCACTGGGGCTGGGATTCAAGTCCTGGGCATGCTATGTCTAATTAATTGTCTTTTCATCACATCCCAGCTGACACCTGGAATTATATTTTAATGTGTCCTCTAGGGTCTTGCTCTTCAGAAGTGTGGTCTATGGACCAGCAGCATCAGCATTACCTAGGAGCTTGTTAGACATACAGAACCTTCAGCCCCTTTCCAGAACTCCTGAGTCAGAATGTGTATTTTAACAAGATCCAGAGGTGATTCCTAGTTTAAGAAATTAAACAGTGATGTTTAAGAAGCCCTGCTTCAGGGCACTGTTCCTGTGGGTTAAAATCACCCAAGGAATTGTTAGAAAAACAAAAAACTTGCTCAGCAATTGTTAACATATTTTAAAGTTATAAACACACGTGCTCTTTGACTCAGGAGTGTCACTTCAAGGAGTTTGTTCTATAGATACCCTCTAACAGATCTGCCATAGCAAAAGTCTGGAATGAACCTAAATGACCATTAGTAGGTGATGGCTGATAAAATTGTGGTTCATCCATGCAATGGAATACTGTGCAGTTGTAAAAAGGAATAGTATTTTTTTTTTTAAAAAGAAAGGGGGGAAAGAATAAAAGTTTTTTTTTGCTTGCATAAGGGTAGAGAATTTCTGGACACAAACACCCGCAAAAATAATAACACTGGCTACCTGTGGAGGGGAAGGGAGTAGGAGCTGGACAAACGGAGACAGATGTGGGACGGAGACTTGTAACTGCATGCATTTTTATATCTTTTAAAAAATTGCTTAACCATATGTCTTAGTTATCTGGTGCTGCCATAACAGAAATACCACAAGTGGATGGTTTTAACAAAGAGAAGTTTATTTCCTTACATTAAAGTAGGCTAAAAGTCCAAATTCAGGGTGTCAGCTCCAGGGGAAGGCTTTCTCTCTCTGTCAGCCTTCTTGTCAATGTTCCCCCCCCGACTAGGAGCTTCTCTGCATAGGGACCCCGGGTCCAAAGGATGCGCTCTGCTTCTGGCACTGCTTTCTTGATGGTATGAGGTCCTCCTGTCTCACTGCTCACTTCTGTCTTTTATATCTCAAGACATTGCCTCAGGACACAATCCGATCTTGTAGACTGAGTCCTGCCTTACTAATACAACTGCTGCCCATCCTCCCTCATTAATACCATACAGGCAGAATTTACAATATATAGGAAAATCACACAATACCAGGAATCATGGCCCGGCCAAACTGATACACACATTTTTGGGGGGACATAATTCAAACCATGACACCATGTAAGAGAGTTATCCATTTAGAATTATATAAATTAGTTTGATTTAAAAAATACAGATGTCCAGGCCCTACCCTGGACCTCAAGCGGGGGTCTAGGAATTTTAATTTTTGACAAGCTCTGTGGGTAATTCCAGTGAACAGTCAGGTTAGGGGAACCCTGATCTGGAGTACCCAGAGTATTTTCTCCAAACTTGTTGAAGTTCCACCTACTCCACCCCAATTTTCAGCAGGTTATTCAACATAGTACACGGAGCACATTTATCAAATCATATTCATTGATGATTCAATTCCTATCAACCTTTTTGGTTTTGATCCACAGAAACAGATTTGGAGCTGGAAAAGGGACCTGGAAATCCCCTTCATGGGGAAGCTGAGGCTTAGAGAGGGCCTGTGGTAAGACTCGAACTTGGGTTTTCTTGCCCTGGGCCCGTGCTTTTCCAGAACAGCATGTCCTGGAGAGAGGCCGTTCTTGGACTCCTATGGAATGGTGCCCAGAGGTAGGACCACATTCAGATGAAGCACATATTCTCCAAAGTGAAGGGAAGAGGACACTGGTTCAGATGCTCAGGGCAGCTCTCAGGATACCTTAGGTCCAGAATTGTCTTTACCTGGTTGTTAGGCCATGGTCTGCTGTGATTTCACTGGGCAAGTGTGACTCCCAGGAGCCCTCTTTGAAGGAAGGCCCTGTTGAGCTTTCCCTGTCTTTCCTTGATTTCACTTGGTTCTGAGTTACCTGCCCATCATAGAACAGTTCTTCAGGTTCTATAACTTATGTGAAAATTTTCTTTAATTTATTCCCAGCCACTGCTCAGAGGTTTTGATATTTTGACTGTGGTAGTGGGATTTGAAATTTGTTATAAAAATTACACGTACACACACGCGCACACACACACGCATTCTCAGTTTGGTTTTACATTTCAGAGGTGAATTGATGACTAGCCAAAGCCAGGTGAAAATAAGGCAGAAATGGGAAGGTGTACGCAGCTTTGGTTCTATTTCAGCATTAGGCATTTAGGCATATTCTGTACCTGGGTAGTTGAATAATTTCAAAAATCAGGTCTTCAGAAGATCAAACAAAGGCTAAATAAGACAAGAACTAAAAAATAAGTAAAAGTACCCAAATACAATGAATAGAGTCAATTGTCAATTATTGAAAACCACAAATAATTTATTTAAGATAATTAGATAATTGAAGCCCAAGTGTTTTTTAAATGAGTTTACTTATGTATTTATTTATGTAAATATATATGACCATATGAGTTCTTTATAATGAAATCACTTGTATTTAATATAGTATACAGACTTGTCTTTATAGTATATTACCCATGATACCACTTTAGTGTACTATTTATCAAATATGCATTTAAGCTACAGAAACTCTTAGATATTCCTAGCAGGTAAGAGCAATGAGAAAATTAGATTTTGTTAAAAGTTTTATTCTTAAAGCTAATTATCCACATAAAGATAATTTCTGGGTCCATTAGAGCCACACACAAAAGAAATGGCTAAATGTGACATCCTGGTGTGAAATGTACAACCTGTGCAAGTACGTTTTGCTTACTGGTTCTAACTGAACTTCTTAGATGGCTTTAAAACTGTGCACACATTCCTGATTGTCCTCCCCTGAGTTCAGGACTTTAATTCTGAGAAAACAGTTCCAATACTTTTCACGTTTGTGAATATGGGCATCTAAAGCTATGTTTTGTTGGTTGGGCTGAGTGTTAACTAGGATTAGTTTCCACTGCAAATGACATAAACTTGGCAGTGACAGTGGTTTATCCAAGATGGAAGACTGTTTTTCTCTGTGTAAGGTCTGGGAGAGCAGTTTAGAATGCTGCTCAGCAGTATTCGACAGCATCCATGTTTCAGCCTGTAGGGTGGAGGGAGAGATGCGGAAGAGAGACAGGGAAGAAGAGGCAAAGGGCAATGGAAGATTTCTGGAAGCTGCCACACACACTTAAACAGTTTGCATCCCATGACTTAGTCAGACCTAGCTGCAAGGAAGGCTGGTAAACACAGTCTCCTTCGAGGCAGCCGTGTTCCCACCAAACATCAAGAGTTCTAACCCTGTGGAAGAGGGAAGAATGGATATTGAGGGGCTCTGTACAGGGATGAAGGGAGGGGTCATTTGGAAAGGACCTTCTCTCTTCAAGGGATGAAATTTCCAAAGTTAACCCTCACTCTGATCAGAATGATCCCCATTATTTTCTAGAAGTCAAGGAAATAAATTAACTAGAAGAAAAAATACACCTGCTTCTAGTATCTGTTGCTTCTGTTGGTGGTGTGGTTGTTAGAGCACAGGTGTGGTGTCAGACAAGTATGAATTTTGACTTCATGGCTCTCGTAGTTTGGGGTCCTCCAGGAGCCAGCCTTGAAACAGAGATTTGAGGACCAAGTGGCTTATTTGGCAGATGGCCTCAGAGCTCCAGTAGGATAGTGGGGAAAGGAGACAGGGAAGGGGAAGAAGCTAGTACTGAGAGCATTAGCAAGCAAGTGACCATCTTGGGCAACTGCAGACCAACCTGTGGGGGCTCTCAGAGCCAGTGTAAAACACATCTCAGTAATCCCAAGTAAGGGACAAGGGAGCTGGGGTATTTATGCACCAACTCCCCATCCTTCAGAAGTTGAGGGCCGCTCGCCGAGGCACTGCCTCTGGTGAGTCCAGCCTGTCCTGCTCACTGGTCCAGAGGAAAGCCTTCGGTGTACAGGTGAAGTACTGACAGCATCTGCTTGAGGCCTTGGACAAGCTTCTTAGTTCCCATTTTCCTATCTTTAACACAGGTGTAACAATAACTGCTCTTGTAAAGGGTTTTGTGAGGATAAATGACATAATCCAGAAAAACTGACATATGTTACACGTATCAATAAATAAAGTAGTGTAGGAAATCCACACTGAGGTCAGGTTAGTGGTGTTTGCTGTAGGTTGTGTAGGGCCACCTCCCAGTCTCTGTTTCACTGCTGCACTGGGTTCCAGGTGTGCCAATAAGGGATTTCCTTATCCTCAGGGTGACTGGGCTGCTGGTAGTGTAGGATAGGGTGAAGGGCAGGGTAGAGGCGCGGTGCTGGAGCCCCCAGGCTGTAGACTCCTGGTCCATTTCAAAAAAAAAGAAAAATCAAACCTGTTGCCGTGGAGTTGATTCCAACTCCTAGCGACCCTATAGGACAGAGTATACTGCTTCCAGTGACCCCATGTACTGTGCAAATACTATCCCTTTCTCCATGCACTGTGATGTGAACAAGGTTGGAAAGTAGTGGGCTAGGAGATTCAGCATTACTTACTGCTTTAGAGTGAAGAATTTGTCACTTCAGCCTTAAAGGAGACAGTGTAGTACTCATCTTAGAAAAACTGTGTGCTGATTGTGTGATCAACACATATGAAATCAGGGAAGCTGCCCAACTCTTATTTATGTGTCCAATTTTCAGGTATGAAAACGAGTGTGAATGTCAACTGCTGCTAAAAGAAATGCTTGAACGGCTTAACAAGGTGAGCTGAACACGTCCTGGATTTATGTAGGTTAATTACCAGCATTGAACTAAATGGCTGAAATGATCGTTTCTTCTATCTCCTCTTTGTATTACTACTTTAGGATTCGCCAGTTTCCTTAGCTGTCACTCTCTTTCTTGACTTCTTAATTTCAACTAAGTCTTTGTGTGTGAACTCACACACCCATACACAGATGCACACATACCGTTCTAATACAGTATACATGGTTTCATGTTAGAAATATATCTATTAAGCTTATAGGTGATGTTAAGCTGCCGTGATGGGGCAATGGTGGTTCTGTGGTAGACTTCTCACCTTCTGCGTGGGAGACCTGGGTTTGAATCTCAGCCCACATACCTCATACGCAGCCACCTTCTGTCTATCAGTGGAGGCTTACATGTTGCTATGATGCTGAACAAGTTTCAGTGGAACTTCCAGACGAAGATGGACTAGAAAAAAAGACCTGGTAACCTACTTCTGAAAATCAGCCAGTGAAGATCCTGTGGATCACAGCAGACCCATCCGCAGCTGATCATGGTGATGGCGCAGGTCTAGGCGGCGTTTTGTTCTATTGTGCGTGGGGTCGCGTGAGTTGGGCGCAACTCAAAGGCAGCTAATAACAACAACAAACTGCCAAAACATGCCAGCATTGCAGTGACCAGCTGGTACTTTACCATTCAGACATACTGGCACCAAACACCAAACTTCGGAAGGATCTTGCTTTGGGCCGTGGTTGGTTATTTGAATCCAGTGATTGTCTTCTTGAGATTGCTTCTCCACAGGAAAACTCTTGAGAGAACAGAGGAAGAAATTTCCATTTCCTCTCAAGCTCCCCTCTCACAGAGCATGAAAAGTAGCCACAGGGGGACCATCTGGATTCTTAGCTTCTTGCTAGAGGCCTTCCTGTAGGGGTGTGTGGGGTTGTCATTTGCAGAGGCAGTTTCCTTTCTTGGATCCTCCATCATCATCCTAACTGATCGGATTTTTTACTTTAGCCTGGAGAACTTATCCTGGACAACAGAGGCTGGACAAAACCAGGGATGGCAAATAGCTGTAAGCATAACCCATTTCTGCTCATTTCAGAGCACAAATATTGGAGCGGAAGGGCCCATGGAGACTATTTAGTTGAAGGGTTGCTTATTCAGGGCACAGGGTCTATCATCCTCATGCCTGTAACCTCATCAGAATTGCTGACAAAAGTCAGCATTCAGAATTGCCAGTAAAATTCACCCTTTCCTGCTGTGTCTAGATTTTGCCTTTGAGTTCTTCACAAAGAACTCCAGGCAACCATTTCAGACAGCCAGGGTGAGTTCAGGATGTTTGCCATCCCTGGCGTTTGTCCAGTCTCTGTTGTCTACGGCTGTTCTGCTAGTTGGTGGGAAAGTCAGAACTAGAATCCAGGAAAACTAAATTTAGCCTTGCCCATGTTACTTACTGCATGATGCTTCTATGCCCTTTCTCTGGGTGAGCATATAATGTATTATCCAAGCCAGGACAGTTGTATGAAAGGGGTGCTGTCAATGACTACGCAGGTCAGTGGACATAAACTGGGGCTGTCTCTGGCCAGCCAGCACACATGAGCCCCCGAGGCTGTGAGAATGTGCTTAAGGAGAGCCCTAAGTGGCCCAGGCTCAGTGGTTGGCCTCGAGGTAGAGATGGGTCCCTAAAGCCTGTTGAAAGGCCGAACTGAGATTTTGGCCTTAACATCCTACACTGCCCAGCTGTTTGGCTGAATACTTGTAGCTTGTCCGCATTCTTACTTTTGGTGGTGATTCCAGGTTGCCAGATGGAGCCGCCATCTTGTCCACAGACTACCGCCTTCAGGAACTTAGATATCTAACATCCCTCACTTAGATGCTGATTGAATCCCTCTCAAACCCCCTCCCCAGTGCCCCATCCCCAACGCTACCACCGTTTTGCTTTGTGAGTATTTATCCTCACTGCAAGGAGGACTTTCTCTGGACTACCTCTAAGATTGTTACTCACACCAGTGCCATCTTGTTTACTCTTCAGAGAAGAGGGAGAAAGAATGTAGTTCTTTTTACCATTGTTGGAAAGTGACATTGAATTTAAAATCAAGCTCAAAACTTCCATGAAACGTAGTCTCAGTATAAAAAAGACAATACAGATAATGAAGAATAAGGGGGAAAAAAAAAAAAACCCGTTGCTGTCGAGTCAATTCTGACTTATAGTGACCCTCTAGGACAGAGTAGAACTGCCCCGTAGGGTTTCCAAGGAGCAGCTGGTGGATTCAAACAGCCAACCTTTTTGTTAGCGGCTGAGCTCTTAACCACTGTGCCACCAGGGCTCCAAATAAGGAAAAGGCATCCACAATTTCACCACCCAGAGAAAATGGCTATAATGCTTTCACATATATTGTGACACAGAGTGTGGATGCCTGAAGTTATCAGCCCCATAGGAATATCATGAAGGTTCTGGGGAAAGAACCTACCAAGAACGTGGGTGAAAGTCAGTACAAGGAATGGACGTGACTGTTGCCTGGGTCCGGAGGAGGATGCTGCTTTCCACAAATGAGCTGCTCAGTGCAAACAAGGAGTAGAGCCTTTTCATAGGACCCTCGTGCCGCTGCAGGGCTTTGGGCGAATTGCTTTATCTCTCTGAGCCTCAGCTTCTTTATCTGTGGGTAAATAGCCCTCACCACATAGGAGTGGAAGTCGGTTGATGTGCCTAGTGAGAATTAAATGACATCATAATGTGTGTGACTTGCCTGGCACGTGGTAGGTTGCCATTCTTATTGTGGAGCACGTGACATGACAGATGCCAGCTGAGTTTTCTCCCAAAAGTAGATGCATAACCTGTGAAATGGGAGGTGATTTTAGATGGCGCGTGGAGGACAATTTTTTAATAGTTGTGAATTTATTGTTATAATTGCCTTTTATTTAAAGTAGGTGACATACAAAGTTTCTTTTGAAATAAATCTAAAAATGAATCAATTAAAATAAAAATATGGTGTGAATAATAGCACAGGTGGTGCTGGCATATAGCAGAAATCCATATGCCAGTATGCGGATGCAGGAAGCTGGGGTAGTCCTTGCACTGGCTCACGTGATCCTCAGAACAGCATTAGCAGCTGCAAGGAAAGTGACCCTTACATTTTTGGAAAGGTTTTTGATGTGCATGGTTGAAGTAAAAGCGTGTTTTAATTAAATCCTAGTTAATTAGATTATCTTAATAAACTCGAATACCAATTCTTTAGCAGATGGGTTCCATTTGTTTGTTTATTTTTTTAGCAGGTGGGTTTAAAATGGAGTTTCTAGAATCCCTGTGAATGGGTTGGGGAGGCTGGTTTTAAAGGTTAATTGGACTCTAGTTATTTCTCCAATCCCTTTCTCAAAAGTGGTTGTAACTAGTCTAGACCAGTGGTTCTCAAACTTGAGTGTGCATCAGCATCACCAGGAGGGTGTGTTAAAATCAGATTGTTGGACCTCACCCCTGAAATTCTGCTCCAGTTGGTTTGGGATTGGCCAGAGAGTTTGCATTTCTAGCCAGTTCCCGGGTGATGTGGTCCAGGGACCATGCTTTGAGAACCACTGGTCTAGATTTAGACCATACACAATATCAGGCTTAGGATATATTGAACAATGTTTCTGAAATTAGACTATTGACTCAGAGTCTCATTGTGAAAAATCTAGAGGCTTCTGCTGGTGGAGCTTTAGAAAATACAGCTGACAGCATCCAAAGCATAATAAAAACACAGCATCTACACATTTCTCAGTCCTTGTGCAAACAAAAGAAAATGCTTCTGAATGAATTCTACTCGATATGTCAGCAACTGTACATTCCATTGGCACCTACTCACCGTTGGGGGGGTTTTGGGGTAGTTTATCAGATGATTGCCTTCAAAGCGAGAGAATATGCTTACAGAAGCACCTGGTTGAGTCCCTATTTGAAGGACAAATATTGACTGGCCTTTTATTATCACCACAAGAAATTTTCATTAGAGTTTTAAAGGCTTGGCTGATGGGACCCAGAAGCAGCTTGTTTTGGCATGATCCTAGGGTAGGTAGGGAATAACGGCAGGCACCTTGAAGGGTAGGGGTCAGGAGTCAGCACTTGACTAGTAGAGAGAAGCCCAAGACAGGTTCCAGCCCCACTGTGTCTCGTTAACTTCCATTAACTAGCTGAATGTTGCGTTGTTCTTAGCTGCTGTGGAGCTGGCTCCCACTCATGACGACCCCACGCACAGCAGAACAAAAGCTGCCCGGTCCAGCGCCATCCCCACGATCGGTTATAGATTGGACCTTTGTGATCGTAGGGTTTTCATTGGCTCATTTTTGGAAGTAGATTGCTAGGCCTTTCTTTCTAGTCTACTTTAGTCTGGAAACTCTACAAAAACCTGTTCAGCATCGTAGCAGCATGAAGCCTCCACTGACAGATGGGTGGTGGCCATGCATGAGGTGCATTTGCTCGGAGTCAAACCCAGGTCTCCCACATGGGAGGGATGAATTCTACCCCTGAACCACCAAAGCCATTAACTGGGACCTTGAACCCACTTGATCTGTGTGGCCTTAGCTTCCCCATCAGTAAAATGAGAGTCTAGTTTTCTCACTGCATTTGCAGAGTCCTCCGGTTCCAGTGAATTGCTTGAAGGCCTCTGAGGGAAGAGGGTTGCTGGGCAAAAGGGAGTGCTTTCGGTCCCCTGTCATGCCCGCCATGAGGAGCATCTCTGCTTTGCCCTTTTATATGTTGACTCCATGAGATGTATTTGAAGAGTGACACCTGTGGCTTGAAAAAAAGTTTGAGGACCAGTGACCTCTAGTGTCCCTTCTATTTCTAAAATTCTGAGTATTTAATCCCTTTATAAGGAATAACACAAAGGGTCCTTGAAGCCCTATTTCCAGTTCTTCAGCTCCAGTAATTGTGGATAAACTGTGGATGGATTTTTGGTAAAAATTAAGACGATTAAGAATCCTCCACCCCACTCCCACCCTCCAAAGTCTTCAGAGAAGCAGAAGGAGGGTAGAAGAATATCCAGAGTGGCTGGTTCCTTGTCTTCACCCCACACCTCCCCACTCTGCCCCAGATTCCGCCATGCCTCTCAAAGAGAGTGTCCTCCTCCCCAGGGTGGGGAATGACTTCCATAATGACCCACTCCTCCTGAAAGGGGTGGGGTTGATTTTCCTTTCCATCATTGTGGTCCTGGTGGGACTGTCAATCAAAATGATGGTCATGTGACCCACCTGGCCAATTGCAGCTGTTTCCCAGAAATCTGATTTCTGAGGCAGAGATGAAGTCTTTTGGAGGGGTGTCATTCTAGGCTCAGTGTCACTAATTCCTGCTGCTTACATTCCTGGGGGAGACCCTGGCGGTGTAGTGGTTAAGAGCTATGGCTGCTAACCAAAAGGTCTGCAGTTCAAATCCACCAGGCGCTCCTTGGAAGCTCTATGGGGCAGTTCTGCTCTGTCCTTTAGGGTCTCTATGAGTCGGAATCGACTCTACAGCACTGAGTTTCGTTTTTTTCGTTTACATTCCTGGGACTGCCTTGATTCCTGTCTTGCCTGAGGCCTGGCTGTTTTTCCTTTGAGTCTGTAAATTACCCAGGATCTTTCTGGTTCTTCAGCCCTTTCCTGTTGCTAGAAAGACACCTGGGCTATCTTTTTCCCACTGTTTCTCTCATGAAAGGGGCTTGACCAGGGTTTATGTGATAATTCTGTGTAATTCAAAAGCCAAACACCAGGATCCCCAGCGGGTGTCTCCAGTTTCCCCGGGGCAGGAGCGCCTTAATTTGCAGATGTGCATCATCCACGAGGGCTGATCTGCCAGGGACGGGGCAGTGTGCATCTTCCCAAAGAAGAAACCAGACCCTGAACTCTTTGCAACCAACCCAGTGGTGACACAGGGTTTGGGAACCCGTCATTAAGCCCCAAGAGTTGTCAGCTCCTGAAGGCAGAGCTCATTAAATGCCAGTGACTGGTTAAGTAATCAAACAAATGAACCCAGAAGCGAAATACCCATAATTAGATTTCACCTTTGTTTAGAACCCAGTTTGGAGCTCTGTACCTGGAAACATGCCTTTTTGTACTTTGGTTCATTCTTTTACTTCTGATTTTAAAAACAAACAAAAAAACACTTGAGACCATGTGTGGATTTCTTTAAAGAAATGATTTTCCCACAAGCACTTGCTTCTCCCAAAGGGCAGTGGGGCAGAGGTCCGACTTGAGGGCAGAGGAGTGAGTCCAGTCTCTGAGAAAACAGGCAGGAGAGTCCGGGGGATCCTGGGTGAGGAGCCAGTGTTGGATACTGGTATCCTTCCCTCCTCTGAGAAGTCCCTGGGTGGTTCAAACAATTAAGTGCTCAGCTGCTAACTGAAAGGTTGGAGGTTTGGGTCCACCCAGAGGCTCCTCGGAAGAAAGGCCTGGCCATCTGCTTCCAAAAAATCTGCCATTGAAAACTCTATGGAGCACAGTTCTACTCTGACATGGGGTTGCCATGAGTCAGAATCAGACAGGCAGCCGGCTCCGCCCTCTGTCTGCGTTCCTTACATGGTCGCCCAGTGTTGGGAACCCTAGTGCCAAAAGGAGGGGCTTCAGAGTCTTCAGAAGAAAGGATTTGGTAACTGGGGATTAGAGGGTTAAGAGGCTGGTGCAATTCACCCTGAAGTTTCTGGAGGAGACACTGAGGATGAATGAGACTTTCCCCTGTGCTTTAAAATTAACCCCACAGAGCTGTGCTCTCCCATGTGGGAGGCACCAGCCACATATGGCGGCTGAAATGTGGAGAGTTCGGATGAGATGTGCCTCTTCTCCTAAAACACACACCAGTTTTCAAACACCTAGTATAAAGAACGTAAAATTACCTTATTAGTATCGTTTTTTTAATATTGATTGCATGATGAAATGGTAATTTTTTTGAGATATTGGGTGAAATAGAATATATTATTAAAATGAACTCCATCTGTTTCTTTTTTGTTTTCTTAATGTGGCTACTAGAAAATGTAAAATGATGTCTGAGGTTGTCATTATACGTCTATTGGACAATACCATATTAGAATAACTTAAGTTTTACTTGATGAACCTTATGCAGAAGGGAATGCTTTAAGATACAGTCCTCCCTGGATATCAATGGGGGATTGCTCAAGTCCCTTCTATAACATGACGTAATATAACCTACACACATCCTCCTGTATACTTTAAATCATCTCTAGGTTACTTAGACTACCTAATACAATGTAAATGCTATGTAAATGATTTTTATACTGTATTGTTTAGGGAATAATGACGGGACAAAGAAGCCTGTATGTGAGGCGAACAATGCTCAAACAATGAGAGCTGGAGAGAGACTGAGGGAGGATCTGTGAGAAAGTGGGAGCTACAGCAGGGGGGATGCCTACACATCACTTTTTCTTTTTTTTTTTTAATATTTTCAATCCTCATTTGCGGAACCCATGGATACGGAGGCCTAACTATACATTCCTAATGGTTGCAGTTTGACTTGAGCCAATTTGTTCTTAAACAACTCTGAAGTTATTCTGGATAGGGAAAGTAGAAGTTTGAGGTGGGTTAGGGCTAGTTAATCCCCTACGGTCTTGCTAAAGTTTTAAACCAAATTCTCAGATGGGTATTTATTAAATGAACATTTTTTTTCTGATGCAGGGCCCCAAAAGTTCAAACATCCTGTTCGGTAGGCTCCATGAGGTCCCAGCTCTCTGTTGGTTTAGGTGCTAAGACAACCCTTTGCATGAAAAGTTCACTCAAGGTGGATGCTACAATAGTCCAGAGTCAGAATTCTGATGTCCTTGTAGTCTGCATCAAGCAATCAAAAATCTTCACGCACCAGTGGTCCTTTATAGGAACAATTAATGAATCAAGCGCCTTTCCCCATAGTGCTGGTCAGAGACCTCACTGGAACCTTAACCCTATTTGTGGAAGGATAGAAATGTCTCAAAAAGATCTTGGCCAATCCACATACCTTGACTGGCTTACCTTTGTTCATTCAAGAATGGGAGTGTCTCAGATATTTTAGCCAAACCATGTATCTATCTTTATTAATGAAAGACTATTCCTAACATTCATCATGCTTATTAACAAGTCTTTAGTAAGTTAGTAAAAATCCACTGATTTTTAAAATTCAGTAGACTAATAAGCAAAGGTTCAGGTATTGGCAGGGGTGGATGGCAGAGGCATCTCTGGTGAGTGGTGGTGGTCCTGATGGGCCTAAGTAACACTCACCTGTAATATCACACCAAACACACTGAAGTATTTAATTCAATTTCATACAACAGAGTGCTGTCTTATTAAGAGAATAAACAATTCTTTTATACCAATTTGATTTATTCAAACAAGATGAATGAGGTAAAAGTCAGTGAATTATCAGATAGTTTGGTGAGTTTGTTACATACAGGCATACCTCGGAGATATTGTGGGTTCAGTCCAGCCCACCTCAATAAAGCAGATATCTCAATAAAGCAAGTCACACAAATTTTTTGGTTTCCCAGTGCATATAAAAGTTATGTTTACACTATACTGTAGTCTTTTGGAAACCCTGGTGGCATAGTGGTTAAGAGCTATGGCTGCTAACCAAAAGGTCAGCAGTTCAAGTCCACCAGGCACTCCTTGGAAACCCTGTGGGGTAGTTCTACTCTGTCCTATAGGGTATCTATTAATCGGAATCAACTCGACGGCAATGAGTTTTTTGTTTTTTTTTCTTTTTGGTAGTCTGTTAAGTGTGAAATAGCATTGTGTCTAAAAAAAAAATGTACTTACCTTAATTAAAAAATACTTTATTGCTAAAAAATGCTAACCATCGCCTGAACCTTCAGCGAGTCGTAATCTTTTTGCTGGTGAAGAGTCTTGCCTCGATGTTGATGGCTGCTGGCTAATCAGGGTGGTGGTTGCTGAAGGTTGGGGTTACTGTGGCAATTTCTTAAAATAAGAAAACAGTGAAGTTTGCCACATCGATTGACTCTTCCTTTCATCAGAGATTTCTCTGTAGTATGTGATGCTGGTGTGGTAACATTTTACCTACAGTAGAACTTCTTTCAAAACTGGAGTCAGTCCTCTCAAACCCTGCCACTGATTTATCAACTAAGTTTATGTAATATTCTAAATCCTTTGTTGTCATTGCAACAGTGTTCACAGCATCTTCACCAGGAGTAGACTCAATCTCAAGAAACCACTTTCTTTGCTCATCCATAAGAAACAACTCATCCGTTAAAGTTTTATCATGAGATTGTAGCAATTCAGTCACATCTTCAGACTCCACTTCTAGTTCTCTTGCTATTTCCACCACACGTGCAGTTACTTTCTCCACTGAAGTCTTGAACCCCTCAAAGTCATCCATGAAGGCTGAAATCAACTTCTTCCAAACTCTTGTTAACGTTGATATTTTGACCTCCTCCCATGCATCATGGATGTTCTTAGCGGCATCTAGGATGGTGAATCCTTTCCAGTTTACTTTGTCGAGATCATCAGAGGAATCACTCTCTATGGTAGCTATAGCTTTATGAGATGTATTTTTTAAATAATGAGACTTGAAAGTTGAAATGACTCCTTGATCCATGGGCTGCAGAATGGATATTGTGTTAGCAGGCATGAAAACAACATTGATGTACTGTACATCTCCATCAGAGCCCTTGGGTGACCAGGTGCACTGTCGATGAGCAGTAATATTTTGAAAGGAATCTTTTTTTTTTTTTTTTTTGAGCAGTAGGTCTCAACAGTGGGCTTAAATATTCAGTAAACCATGTTGTAAACAGATGTGCTGTCATCAGGCTGTGTTGTTCCATTTGTAGAGCACAGGCAGAGTAGATTTAGCATAATTCTTAAGGGCCCTAGGATTTTCTGAACTGTAAATGAGCACTGTCTTCAACTTAATGTCATCAGCTGCGTTAGCCCCTAACAAGAAAGTCAGCCTGTGCTTTGAAGCTTTGAAGCCCGGCATTGACCTTCTCTCTAGCTATGAAAGTCCTAGATGGCATCTTCTTCCCATATAAGGCTGTTTCAGCTGCATGGAAAATCTGTTGTTTAGTGTAGCCACCTTCATCAATTATCTTAGCTAGATTTTCTGGATAACTTGCTGCTGCTTTTACATCCGCACTTGCTGCTTCACCTTGCACTTTTATGTTAAGGAGATGGTTTCTTTCCTTAAACCTCATGACCCAACCCCTGCTAGCTTCAGACTTTTCTTCCTCAGCTTCCTGACCTCTCTCAGCCTTCATAGAATTGAAGAGAGTTAGGGCTTTGGCTTAAGGGAATGTTATGGCTGGTTTGATCTTCTATCCAGACCACTAAAACTTTCTCCATATCAGCAGTAAGGCTGTTTCACTTTCTTATCATTCGTGTGTTCACTGGAATAGCACTTTTAATTTCCTTCAAGAACTTTTCCTTTGCATTCACAACTTGGCTAACTGTTTGATGCAAGAGGCCTAGCTTTTGGCCTATCTCGGCTTTCAACATGCCTTCCTCACTAAGCTTAATCATTTCTAGCTTTTGATTTAAAGCAAGAGACATGTGACTTTACCTTTCACTTGAACACTTAGAGGCCATTGTAGGATTATTAATTGGCCTAATTTAAATATTGTCGTGTCTCAGGGAATAGGGAGGCCAGAGGGGAGGGAGAGAGACAGGGGAACGGCCAGTTGGTGGGGCGGTCAGAACACACACAACATTTATCGAATAAGTTCACCGTCTTATATGGGCATGATTTGTGGTGCACTAAAACAGTTAACAATAGTAACATCAAATATCACTGATCACAGATCACCATAACAGATATAATAATAATGAAAAAGTTTGAAATATTGAAAGAATTACCAAAATGTGACACAGAGACATGAAGTGAGCACATGCTGTTGGAAAAATGGTGCCAATAGACTTGCTCGATGCAGGGTTGCCACAAACCTTCAATTTATAAAAAACACACAATACCTTGCTAGAAGTGCACCCAGGTGGTTCATGTGCTCATACATCTGGTTGATTGTACGCCAGCGTGCTGATGCCTTCACAGTAGGACCCTCCAAGATTGTATATGTGATTCTTTCTCTCTTATCACAGGAAGCAGATGAAGCCTTACTGTATAACCTTGGCCTTCAAATCGAAGCCCAGTTTCTGCAGGACGATATCAGTGCAGCAAAGGACAGGTACAAAAAGGTAACCATGATCCTTCTGAAGCCCACCCTGCCTGAAAAAAACCAGTTTGAGTTTGGTTAGACAAGTCCAGGCTACTCAGGCTGAACACTGAGACTGCACAGTGGGCTCCGTTTCTGAGTGCATTTTCCCTTGAACCAAATGGGTGCTGGGCTGGTCACTGGACAGCACTTAATTAGCCAGCTGTATGCAGAGGAGTCAGCAAGCTCCTTGTGTATGCATGCACACACACACACGTGTGTGCACCTGTGTGTTGGGGGTGGTATTGGGAACCAATATCAACATAGTACTTTACAAGTTTGCAAAGTAATTGTATGTAGAACGGATTGACTAAGCTACAACTCTGTCGACTATTTCAGCTCTGAACATGCAGGGGCATTGCTTTTCAGCTTTGCTTCTGAGCCAGTTAATTAAGGGAACATACGGCATTCAGGAGTCGCCTCTATGTAGTGCTCTGCACCCTTCCTCTGCTCTGTCACAACTTTGGGGGGCCTCTGTGTACTGCAAGAATCCCAGACTGCCAGTGTCCAATCTGAGGTCAGATCCTGGAGCTATATAACCACGGGTGAGTGGCCTAACTTCTCTGAGCATTGTCTTCATCTTTGAAATGCAGATGCTAGCATCTCTTTCGCAGCTCCGTTCTTGTGTGGGTTAAGTGAGTGTAGCTGACCTGGGGGCTCCTGACCTTGATGCCAGGAGTTGACCTCTGCACCAGCCCTGGCGCGCCTCCAGCGGCCAGCAGCCACATCCCTTCACCTCAGGGCTTTCTCTGTGCAGCTGATGGCTGCCCTGTCTTAAAGGGAAAACCAAAAAAACCTGCTGTTGTCGAGTCGATTCCAACTCATAGCGACCTTAGAGGACAGAGTAGAACTGCCCCATAGGGTTTCCAAGGAGTGGCTGGTGGATTTGAACTGCTGGCCTTTTGCCGAGCTCTTAACCACTGTGCCACCAGGGCTCCCCTTAAAGGGAAGTGCTGGGGAATTACTGCCCCTTCAACCTGTGATTGGTGGGCTGTATCACCAGTTGCCATGGAGTCAGTTCTAAGACATGGTGACCCCATATGTGTCAGAGTAGACACACTGTAGGGCCTTCAGTGGTTCTTTTTCAGAAGTAGATTGCCAAGCTTTTCTTTCGAGGTGCCTCTGGGTAGACTCAACCTCTAACCTTTTGATCAGGAGCTGAGCACCCTGGGGCTCCAGAGTAGACCAAGCCTCGGTTTATTCATCTCCCTGATGCTCTTGTGAAGATTAAACCAGACATGAGACATCCACTACAGTGACAGCACATGGTGGGCGGGACCAGGAGTGACAGCAGAGTCACCTTCATCGTCATCTTGTTCACAGTCCATCCTAGTTGTGATGGTGAAACTGGTGAACGTATTCATCCTTTAGGTTCGTCTAGTGCTAGAGGGAAAAACTCAGGCAGCTCAAGTGTTAACAACGATGCTTTCCATCCCCCAACAGAATCTTCTGGAAATTCAGACCTACGTCAGCATCCTGCAGCAGATCGTACAGATGACTCCTCAAGCATCTACCATTCTAGGTGGAACGGCTGAGGTAAGAATTGGAGCCACAGCTGCTGGGCAAGCAAACCAGGCCTGAGGGAAATCGTTTGTGGAGATGTGTCTCCCACCTCTCGTTGGACCTGCTTCACCTGGTGGGAGACCGAGGGAAACGTGTCAGGCAGAACTGTTAGGGGAGCAGCTAGCTGTGTTTACCACTTCCCTACTCCTAGTTGGTATCCAAATCTGAATATAAATTTGTATTCATGGGTTCTTTTTAACTTTTTTTTTTTTTTAGCTCATACTGTGAACACTGGTACTTAGACATCTGAGGACATAAAGTGTCCGTGACCATTTTCTTTGGTATTTCCTTTTGAGAATTATGGGACTTCTACCTTGTATGAATTCACTGAATAGCAACAGATTCTTCCTTGTATCCTTTATAAGAAAGAAGCAAAGTGGGTGTGCCATTGATGTATCCCCAGCAGCTCTGTGTGAGAGATCTTGTTGCTTTGCACTTGATGGGTCAGTTGTTTTTTTCTTTCTATTCTAATAGGTGTGTTGTGCTTCTCTTTGTGGTTTTAATTTGCACTTCCCTAAGGCCTAATGGTGTTGAGTGCTTTTCATGTGCTTATTTGCCATTCAGGTATCTTTTTTGTAGAAATGTGTTCAAATCTTTTGCCCATTTTTTTTAATTGGGTTTTTTGTTCCCCTTATTAATTTGACTGTAAATTTTGAACATAGAGAGCCTCAGAGGCTTATGAGCATGTTTTCAAGACCTGGTTCTGCTAATGATAAAGCGAGGAGCCAAGAGCAGATTGCGTTGCTTCCCAGACCATCTGTAGTGAACGATTTCACATTTTTTCACCACACCAAAGATTCTGCTTCTGGGTACGGCTGGCATCCGTCTCTGTCCCAACCCACAGCACCTTCCTACAGAATCAAAGCATCTTTTCAAATTTACAATCCCTGATAGGGGCAGATGGCCCAGTAAGCATACACAAACTGGGCTTACATGTGCATACTTACTAATCTAGTGAAATTGGTCACTACAGATGATTTGGTAAACAAGGTAAGCACCATGCTTGCCTTGCCTATTGGATAATCTGCCCCTGAGTGAGTCTGGCATGAAAACTATTTGGAAAGGTAGTAGTTTAACTGGTAAAGAGTATCTGCCTTGAGCATAATGCTCTTTTAAGATCTATCTGCATGGGATCAGATTGACAACAGAAACTTGAAAGATTAGATAGAAACCTTAAGAGGCAAAGAGTTTATGTTCGTGGGGGAGGAACAATTCAGAAAAGGAGGGTGAGAATAGTTACACAGCTCGAATTGCAAATGTAGAAACTTGAATTGGTGTTTCTGCTGTGTGTATTCTCAACACCAACAAAAAATAAATAAAATAAATTATTAAAAAAAAGAACTATTTGGAAAGGGTAGAGATTATTGAAGCTGTTTTTTTTTTTTTTTTTTTTTTTAATGAGGCTTTGGATGTAAAACATTATTCCCAGGCTCCAAATTTCTTTTTCACGTAGCTCTCTCGCTGCTCAACAGGATGGTATTTTTTTCCTAATGTTATTTCTAGTATTTTGTGATGCATAATATGATACAAAAACTCATTGCTGTCAAGTCGATTCCAACTCATAGTGACCCTATAGGACAGAGCAAAGCTGCCCCCCTAGGGTTTCCAAGGAGCAGCTGGTGGATTCAAACTACTGACCTTTTGGTTAGCAGCCAGACACTTAACCACTGCACCACCAGGGCTCCATAATATGATATATGTGGAAATAAATGGAAAAGGATGCAAATTAAAACAAAAAATGTAACTTTACACCTTCTCTGGAGGGTGTGGTGGGCTGGTTTGGTGGACTGCTCAACTAGTAAGATTTTGCTTCCTTTTGTAGGGATGGGAGCCCTCATGGCTCTGTGGGTAAGTGTTTGCTTGCTAACCAAAAGGTCAGCAGTTCAAATCCACCAGCTGCTCCTTGGAAACTCTATGGGGCAGTTCTACTGTGTCCTATGGGGTGCTATGAGTTGGAATCGACTTGAGGCAGTGGGTTTTGCACAGATGACAGGGACAGTGGTTCTCACCCCTGGTCCCCTTGGAATCACCTGGGAAGTGTGCTCAGGCCACGCCCCAGGTAGATTAAAGAGACACTCCAGGGAGGCAGTGCCCTGCCTCAGTGGTTTTCAGCTCCCTGGGGATGCCAACATGCAGATATGCTTGACAACCAGTGGGCCAGTAGAGCTAGTTACTTGAGCTTTTGTTCTATCTTAATTTTTTACATCAAAGCTAAAGAAATCCCAAAATTTATTTTAGAACACACCTTTGAACTCTGCCAAATAGCATCTAAGAGGAAGGAAAGTGACCTTTTTAGCCTTTATTAGGATATTCTTGTCTAAATTGCCCCCTAGTTACCACTTCAGGTTCTTGCTTTTGTTCATTAATGTAACCAAGGCGGCTACAAAGACCTGAGATAGTTTTTCCTAAGCCTTCATTTTCTTTGTCAGAGATTCCTTTCCAGATACCTGATTTTTATTTTTCACTCATTTCCCCTCTCATTCAAAGATGTTCTACATTGGAGTGCACCTTTTAAATCTTATAATCTATTACAAAATTCTTCTACATTATGAGAATATAGAGGTTGTCTGAACCTACTTTAATATCATTGAATTGGCCTCCCCTGGGAGCTGGTTAGACATGCAGGCTCCCCAGCCCCTGCCCCCAGTCCCGCTGAGTCAAAACTCGCATTTCAGCAAGACGCTGGGGGGATTTGCTTGCACATTCAGGTCTGAGAAGCGCTAAGAAATCATTACATTCTTTATTAGTCTTAGCTCACAAATTCTAAATACGAGTTAGGTGGTTGCTTTCAGGTTACTTTCATTGGTTCTTGTTACTGTCCTAGGAAATGTGCTAGTCACTTTTGCACAAATGAGGGTTCAACCAGTGTGATCCCTGGGAAAGCAGGCCAGTTAGCTAATGTGTCTGTGAAGCAGTGATTATCAGTGTCCACCAGCCAGAGCCCACTGGAGATACCCCTGTGGTCAGAGACAGTTGGGTGTGCTGTTTACTGCAGCAAGGGAGCACGCATGTGGGGAGAACCGAAGAGTATCAGCAAGAGGGTGTGGGAGGGACTGGCATAGGAGCTTGGCTTGTGTCAGGTGCTTTTGGGGAGGGGTCACCTAAGCAGGGAGTCCCTGGATTGTGTAAATAGTTAACACGCTTGACTGAAAGGTTGGAGGTTCAAGTCTACCCAAAGGTGCCTTGGAAGAAAGGCCTGGTGATCTACTTCCAAAAAATCAGCCACTGAAAACCCTGTGGAGCACAGTTCTGCTTTGACACACGTGTGGTTGCCATGAGCCAGAGTCGATTCGATGGCAGCTGATTTGCTGACCTTGTCAAGTAAGCAGGGGCTCGCTCTGGGTTGGGTGCTCTCAGAAAGAGGGGGCTGGTCCTATGATCCAGTACCTTAATCTTAGTAATTTACACCTTGGAGGCGGGAGGAATGGAGTACCGCTAAAACTGCATTCGGTAAAGGAAACAGCATCATGCATGTCAATGAGGAGAGTGGGATGTTTGGTCATTTTTGTGACGGTGTGATGCTCTTTTTGTCTGTGCTGATACATGGTGACAGCACGGTCTTGTTTCTGTCCCATTCCTCGGTGGCCCCAGGGCGCCACCTTTGTCTGCAGGTTGTCTGTGGCATTGCTTATAAGCCCAGAGCACCGTGGCCTGTGGAGTGCCAGGCTGGCCACCGGTGGATGGCTGCAGGGCTGTTTTGCTTCCTTTTCGATTTAAGTATGTGAGGCCTGAGGCTTACTGTATGTGGGGCACTGTGCTGGGCACCCGGCAGGTGGGGATGGGGAGGGGCATGAAGATGAATGAATAGTTGCTAAGCAGCGAGCAGAGGCCCGGCCAGACCCCAGTCCAGAGGCTGAGTGGGAGGTGGTGTGATGTGCTTGCCTGCATCTCCCTCCATGCTGAGGCTGCACGTCTAGAATTTGCAAAGCTAGCATCTTTGCGCATCCTTCTTATGTCAGGACCCAGGGATATGAGTTCCTTCTGCTCCCAGCTACCCACTTGTCCACATCTTTGAGTCAGCGAGACAGGGACTGAGAGACAGAGAAACAAGGAACACAGAGATGGAGGGAAACAGAGCGAGAGACACAGAACGAGACACCAAGAGAGATCCATGCCTCCATGGTCTGAGGAACGTAGGAATGAACAGGTGAGGGCTTTGGCGGGTTATGTCTCCAGCCCATCTTCTCCATGTGGTCAGCCTGGGACCTGGAGTCACTGTTGCTTCCTTTGCTCTTGCTCCAGCGTTCTAAGAGTCTGTGCTTGTGCTCCCGCAGCGTTGCTAGGTGTTTGAGAGTCGAGGGCTACTGTGAACGTGTGGGCTTGGACATGTGAGCACTTGGTGTATGTATTTGTGTTCTGTTTTGAGTGGCTTCAGATGGGCATGTCTGTAAGAAGGCACTCTTCTTGTGCAGCCAGGCTTTGGGAAGCAATTGAGAGAAGGGACTTTCCGAGTTAGGAACACCCGACTTGTGTACAACCCTTAGTTATGAGCCAACCCCCATAAAACCTATTATATGAAAATTTGAGGCACATTCAATGGTTCATAATAACAAAACAGGTGCTACTTTGTGACACATATCAAAACATTATTATTATTACTGTATTAGTACCTTAAAGATGTTTTCATGTATCTAGAAGTGTTTAATTTTTTTATGCATAGAAAGGTAAAGTCTGTACTATATACTAACACAAACATTTGACTAACTGATGTTAGGTAAAAAACCGTACATAACTGTTCCGATTTACATATAAATCCGATTTAAAGACAGATTCAGGAGCGGAGCTTGTTTGTAATCCTGGGATTGCTTGTATTTTTGAATAGACAGTGGAGAGGCCAGTCAGGAAAGGGGCGCCCGCTGGGCAGAGCGTGCAGGGGTCAAGGCAGGATTTTCCCCTCCTTCCAGGTCGTTCTAAGAAGTGTTAACAGTTCCTCGGCTGCTCCCCAGGGCTCCCTGCTTTCCTCTCACCTTTGGGAGCCCCAACAGCTCGACTCCTGCCATGAAGTCTTAGCACGACTTGACAGCTCAGAGTTCAGACTGACCAGACTTACTTGTGTGTTGTTAGCTGCTGTCCGTTTGGCCCTGATGCTGCCAGATCCTGTGCTGTCTCCATGATTGGTTGCAGATGATCCATAGGGTTTTCATTGGCTGATTTTTGGACATATATCACCAGGCTTTTCTTTCTAGTCTGACTTAGTCCGAAAGCTCCGCTGAAACCTGTTCGGCATCATAACAACGCACAAGCCTCCACTTACAGATAGGTGGTGGCTGCGCATGAGGTACATTTGCCAGGAATTGACCCGGGGTCTCCTCCATGAGGTGAGAATTCTACCACTGAACCCCACTGCTCCCTTCCGTCTTCCATAGACACAGAGAATTCGAGCCGAACAAAATTGAGTTTTCTTTTTCACGGAAGAGAAAAACAAGGCTTTGAGAACAGCCAAGCCTAAGCTCAGGTCTCCTGAGATGTAGTCTCGTGCATTTTCCACTCACAAGCAGCTGATGATTCTGAAGTGACTGAAGACCAAGCAGAAAGGTGCCACAGTGGCCGTGTGGGCCCTACACCTCCTTTGTCTGTTCCTCTCTGGATTTCAGAAGTGAAGTCCTCAGAGGCCCAAGTGCGAGTGACAGCTAAGTCTGGCCTTCTTTCTGCAGGAGGAGCTCCTGACAGAACAGAAAGTTGCTGCCCTGCAGAGCCAGCTGGAGGAGAGCCAGGCCACCCTCTCCCACCTGCAGACGCAGAGGTCCAGGCTGCAGGCTGAGGTACCGCTCTGCACCCCACTTCCCGCTGCTCACTGTTGGTGGCGCCATGTGCGTGAGTGCCCAACGGATTAGGTTGGGTTTCACAGCACGCTACATCAATGTGTAACATACTTACAGAAAAGTGTGTAAGTATTCAGCTGATGAATTTCCGCAAACTGCATGCACCCATGTACCCAGCACTCAGCTGAAGAGACAGAGCATTCTATATATGGGACCAATCGTTCTGGTTTGCCCGGGACTGGGGGGCTTCCAAGGACACTGGACTTTCACTGCTAAAACCAACGGAGTCCTGGGCAAATGACGACAGTTGGTGACGCCAATTCCCGGGCCCCTGGAAGTTCCCCGCATTTCCCCTTCAGTCACCACCTCCCCACCAAGGGTAGTGCTGTCCTGATGTCTAACACAAGTGACTCATCTGGCCCCAACAACTTGTTTTTAAGAGTAAGGAAATGGACACATATTGGGATTTTTAGGATCCCTGGTGGTGCAGTGGTTAAGAGCTCGGCTGCTGACCAAAAGGTCTGCAGTTTGAATCCACCAGCTGCTCCTTGGAAGCCCTATGGCACAGTTCTGCTTTTTTGGAATTGACTCAATGGCAACAGATTTGGGTTTTTTTTTTTTTTGGTTTGATGGCACAGTGGTTAAATGATTGGCTCCTAACTGAGAAAAACAATTGGCAGTTCAGACCCACCAGCCACCTTATGGGAGAAAGATGTGGCAGTCTGCTTCTGTAAAGATTTACAGCCGTGGAAGCTCTGTAGGGAGGTTTTACTCTGTCCTGTAGGGTCATTATCAGTTGGAATCGACTAGACGACAGCAGGGTTTTAGGATTTTTATCCTACATTCTCTGGGGTCTGTGCTTCCTGTTTCTCTTCTCATACCTTCACAACCTCTCCTTTGGACTTTGATTACAAACCTGTAAGAGTCAGACATTCTCACACACCCCCCTTTTTTTTTTGATGAAGCTTAATTTGAAAACTAAACAACAGAAAATCTCAATTCCTGTTTTTGTGACCTTCCTTCTTGGCGAGTGAGTTTCACGGTTTGCTCTGTCGTTCCTTCAGGTTCTCCTGTGACTGTACACCTGGCCACTCTGATGGAGAATGTTGGGGTAGAATACAGTACCGTCACACGGTTGTGGAGCCATGTTTTCCAAATCAAAAAGTAAACCGACATTTAGTTTGACAAGTTCATGGAAGGGGCAAGAGAAAAAAAATGTAAAAATCTGACTCTAACAGAAAACCTAGAATGTTTGCTGATATGTGTTCCTCTGTCTTTATTCTACCAGTGCCGCCTTGTTGTTGTTAGTTGCCGTCAGTCAGTTCCAACTCAAGGCGACCCCATGTGTGCAGAGTCAAGCTGTGCCCCATAGAGTTTTCTTGGCTGTAATCTTAATGGAGGCAGGTCACCAGGCCTTTCTTGCGCAGTACCGCTGGGTGGGTTTGAACTGCCAACCTTTGGGTTAGCAGTCGAGCGCAAACCGTTTGTATCACTCAGGGTTCTTTACCAACGTCTACAAAATTGATGTAATTTTAAAAGCCACGACTAAAGGCGGCAACTTTCAGTCGATACTCAGTGCCCTCCAGATCTGCTCAGGATGTCATTTTGGGACCTTAGAGTTAAAATATCCTTATTCCCACCTCCACATGCACTGCACAAACCTCTCTCCCCACCTCTCCCTGCACAGCAGCTCTTTGAGGGCCAGTGGGGTCTGGTGATTGTCCCCTGAAGTAAAGATCACAGCTCTAGACATGGAGTATGTCCTTAGTCCTTACATGGACAAACCGTGGCTCAGGCACTAAACACTTCAGTGTGGCTCCTAGATAATGTGCAGTTTCCCCTGAGGGCCTGAAAGGACAGCAGGAAGGTTGTGTGTGTGTGTGTGTGTGTGTGTGTGTGTGTGTGTGTGTGTGTGTGTGTAGGTGCGTGTGAGTGTGTAGGTGCGTGTGAGTGATTAGGGAAGTGGGAGGCGAGACCTCTCCTGGTCTCAAGACCAGTATTTTTTCAAACAGTGAGTGAGAACTCGTTATTGTTGTTAGTTTCATTTGTGGGTTGTAAAATCAATTCAGTGGAATCAACTGGCCTTAAAAGAAATCGACAACACTAGACTAAAATAGAATAAGAAATAAGAGAGCACGCTGCAAGTACAAAGGTAGGATTTGCTTTGTGGAACCTGTTTAAATGCACTCACATTTGTCTGGTGTGTATAGCTTACAGTGTGAAGTGTGTTTCTTCCTGTGGTCATGGTGATGAAGTTGAAAAAAACGCTTCCCTCAATACCGAGAAAGATGAAAGGGCCCAGCCTCATGTGATAAACTACAGTTCCAAGGCAAAAAGAGTGTTTCTCTCTCTATGTTGAGTGTAAAAATAAGAAATTTCATAAAAGATTAACTTAGGGCCTGAGAATACAGAGCAAAACCATCTGGCTGGCCACCCGTTTCTACCCTTGGTTGCTACCACAAGACTTACCAGTTTACTCAGATGCTGCCATTTCTCTAAAGCAGGGATTTTAACTTTCTCGTTTGTGCCATGCCACCTTCTGGCTTTGGCATCTGATCAACCCCGTGGACTCCTTTCAGAAAAATGGTGTTGAAGGTATAAAATAAGGTACAATTAAAAGGAAACCAATCGTGTTGGAACAGTTATCAAAATATTATAAAACCATTTCATATAGCATAATAAATACGTTTACATTAAATAACAAGATCTTGCAGGAGGGCTAATGAATACAAGTTGTGTTAGTTATCTGGAGCCCTGGGAGGTGCAGACAGTTCACACTCTTGGCTGGTAACCAAAAGGTTGGTGGTTTGAGTCCACCCAGAGGCACTTTGGAAGAAAGACCTGGCAGTCTACTTCCATAAAACCAGCCACTGAAAACCCTATAGAGCACACTTCTACTCTGACACACAGTGGGTCACCATGAGTCAGAATTGACTCGACAGCAACTGGAATTGGAATTCGTTTTGTATTGCTGCTGTAATGAATTACTGCAAATTTAGGGGCTTCAAAAAAACAGAACGACCATTTATTATCTCACAGTTGTATGGGTCAGAAGTCTGCTCAGGCTTTGTGCTGATAGAAAGATTTTAGTGGGTTCCCAATGGAGTAGCTAAGCTGAGAGCTGCAAAGGAGATTTGGTGGCCCAGCCCCTCAGCATGGCCACTGTGACTGGGGACACAGTGGTGGTGGTGTGAGTGCTCCCTGCAGCCTGAGGGCTCCAGCCTGGCAGAGCCGTGGCAGCTGGTTCTGCCTATGGTTAGGGCTTCACATCTGATGCTTCCAGAATCCTCCACAGCAGGGCTTCTCAGAGTGTGGGCCCTGGACCAATAGCATTAGCATCACCTGGCAACTTGTTAGAAATGCAAGTTCTTGGGTCCACCCCAACCTACTGACTCAGGAACTGCAGGGAGTGGGGCCCCGCAGTCTGTTTTAAGAAGCCCTCCAGATGATGATGCAGGCTCAAGAGTGAGAACACTGATCCACAGGATGGAAGGAACAACATCCCAAGATTGGAGCTGGTGGCCCCTCCTTCAAGTAAGCTGAACACAGACCATGTGCAAGACCCGTGGGGATGACACATTTTACCGGTGCAAGAGAAAGGACAGGCAATTCTGGTTCCCTGAATCGCATCAACTGATAATTTCTGTGACAAGGAAGTGAAAAATGCCACGCTAATTGCAAAGGCTGAACCGCCCTGATAGCATATTTCATTAAAGGCAGTTAGCGCCATCTAGTGGTACGTTTTGGTAAGACAGTGTGTAGGGGCCCTGGTGGTGCAGTGGTTAAGAGCCTCGCTGCTAACCAAAAGGTCGGCAGTTTGAATCCACCAGCCACTCCTTGGAAACCCTACAGGGCAGTTGTACCATAGGGTTGCTATGAGTCAGGATCGACCTGATGGCAATGAATTTGCTTTTTTTTAAGGAGCCCTGGTGACACAGTGGTTAAGTGCTTGGCTACTAACTGAAAGGTCGGCAGTTTGAAAGATGTGGCAGTCTGCTTCCATAAAGGTTACAGCCTTGGAAACCCTATGGAGCAGTTCTACTCTGTCCGATAGGGTCACTATGAGTCGGAATCGACTTGACGGCAGTGGTAATCAGTCAAGGACACTTGATTTCTTCAGTTTCCTGTTTTAAAAAGACCTTGAACTCTGGAGGCCTGAGGGGACCGAGGCCGGAGCTCAGCCATCCGGATGGGTGCTCCCTGTTCGACAGCTGTCCTGGATCCCTGTTGACCCATGGCTGTGTACAGGCCAGCTCTCCAGCCACGCTTGCACATTGATTCTTTCAGCCTCTGTTGCCAGGCTCCCTGTGATTTTGCAGAGCATCATGTGGAGGACAGTGTGGGGGTCCTGCCCTCAGCTCCCTAAGGCGTGCTGGGGGGAGAGGGCCGGCAGACACAGAGCAAGCGATAGAAATGGTCTGCGCAGAAATCTCCAGTTGCACCCCTCTGGACAAAGTTCAGGATTTGCAGCAGGGCCCGCGGCCTGCCTGCCTGTCTCCAGTGCCTCTCCCCGCAGCAAGTCTGGGCAGTTTGTGGGGTGCCCTCTCCTCCTCTTCCTCTTCTGACCCCTCATGCAGTTTCTAGCACCTGCCCCTTGCTGATCACTTTCTGGAAGTCTCTGTCCTTTAGTACCCAGACAGGCCCCACCTCCTCCTGGAAGCTTCTCTGACACCCCCCCAGCACCATGACGCCCTGGGCATGTCTCTGGAACTGAACACAGATCACTCCTGGCTTCCGCCTCCCTCCCTCTCCCTCCCCGGAATGTGAGATCCAAGCAGGTCGGTCTGGGTCCCGTTCTGTTGTTGGTAGCTGTCGCTGTTTCCCTTAATTCATGGGGACCCCATGCATAACAGAATGAAATGTTACCTGGTCCTGTACCATCATCTCGAATGTTGGTATGTTTGAGCCCATTGTTGCAGCCACTGTGTTTTGAGTGCCTTCCAGCCTAGGGGCTCATCTTCCAGCACTGTATGGGACAGTATGTATAGGACATGTGTCCTTCATGAAAAAAAAAAAACCACCTACCAGAAGGCAAACAGACAGACAAATAACAAACCACTGACTCATGAGATAAAAAAAGATCATACTTGCCCTGTAGGGTAGAAAGGTTACAGATGACTTTTCCTAGCCTCTAATTTCCCAATTTGCTGCAAGCCTTGGCTATTTTATTCACAGTTTCAAAGTTTACTAAGTAAAAGCACTTGGGGAGGGACCTTGTGGGGTCACAGTGAGTCCCCAGTGTTTTCAGGGGGACAGTGCTGATCCAAGGTGGCCTGCATGTGGTTCTGGCCTGTTAATATGGGGGAATGGGGAGTTTTCTAAGGGGTTCTGGGGGCAGGGGCTGAGGCAGGGAGGTCTGTGGTTTTAGGAAGGGTCTCAGACCTGGTACAGGTGGGTTGGAATCCTGCTGTGGTTTTATGGGCAAGTCACTTGGCCTGTGTGCTTCAGTCTCCTCATCTGTAAAGTGGGAATAATAACAGCTCCTCCCTCATAACATCGTTAGGAGGTTGGATGAGTTCACACATATTAGATCTTGCCAGCATGTTGCTCTCGCCCCAGGCTGGGGATTCCGTACCCAAAGGGGATAATAGACTTTTCATACATAGTTTTTTCTTTTACTCTTTGTGATAGAACATTTCAGACATTTATAAAAGTGAGAGAATAGTCCAACGAGCCCCATGTGTCCATTCACATCTTCAACAATTACCAATCCACAGCCCCTCTTATATCGTTTACATCCTCATGATTCCCCCGCCTCCCCGTAATTCTGAAACAAATCCCAGACATAGTATCATCTTATCGGTCAATATATCCTTATGTCTCTCCAAGATGAGGGCTCCCTTTATAGAACACAACCACAAGACCATTAAACTACCTTTCAGCATTAACAATTCTTTAATCAAGTGTCCAGTCAGTGATTACATTTCCACTTGTCTCGTAATTTTTTATTTATTGAGGTGAGAGTAAATTTTCTTTTCATTGTGCTTTAGGTGAAAGTTTACAGAGCACATTAGTTTCTCATTAAGCAGTGAATACACAAATTGTTTTGTGACGTTGGTTGCCAACCCTGCGATGTGTCGACAATCTCCCCTTCTCCACCCCGGGTTCCCCATTTCCATTCGTCCAGTTGTCCTGTCCCTTCCTGCCTTCTCGTCTTTCCTTTTGGGCAGGCGTACGTGGTTGAACTACGAAGCACTTCCTCATGTGTTTTATTGTTTGTTCCATAGAGCTGTCTGATCTGTGGCTGAGGGAGAACTTCAGTTCTGGGTTAAAAGGGTATATGGGGGCCATACTCTCGGGGTTTCTCCAGTCTCTGTCAGACCAGTAAGTCTGGTCTCTTTTTGTGTGAATTTGAGTTTTGTTCTACATTTTTCTCCCACTCTGTCTGGGACCCTGTATTGTGATCCCTGTCAGAGCAGTCAGTGGTGGTAGTCAGACACCATCTAGTTGTGCTAGACTCAGTCTGATGGAGGCTGTGGTACTTGTGGTCCATTAGTCCTTTGGACTAATATTTCCCTTATGTCTTTGGTTTTCTTCATTCTTGTTTGCTCCCAATAGGATGGGACCAATAGATGTATATTAGATGGCCGCCCGCAAGCTTTTAAGACCCACACACTACTCGAATGTACAACATTTTCTTTATAAACTATGTTATGCCAGTTGAGCTAGATGTACCCCCAAGACCGTGGTCCCCAGCCCTCAGCCCAGACACTTGGTCCGTCAGGGAGTTTGGATGTGTCTATGAAGCTTCTATGACTTTGCCTTGGTCAAGTTGTGCTGACTTCCCCAGTGTTGTATACTTTCTTATGTTTCACCAAAGTTAACCACTTTTCTACTGTCTAGTTAGTGTTTTTCCCTCCCACTCCTCCCCTCCCACGTAACCATCAAAAATTGTTTCTTTCTGCATGTAAACCTTTCCTTGAGTTTTCATAATAGTGGTCTCATACAGTATTTGTCCTTTTGTGATTGACTTATTTCACTCAGCGTAATGCCATCCAGATTCATCCATGTTGTGAGAATTTTTGCAGATTCATCATCGGTCTTTATTGCTGGGTAGTACTCCATTGTGTGCATGTACCACAGTTTGTTAATACACTCATCTGTTGATGGGCACTTAGGTTGTTTCCATCTTTTTGCTATTGCGAATAATGCTGCAGTGAACAGGGATGTGCATATGTCTCTTCCTGTGATGGCTCTTATTTCTCTGGGATATATTCCTAGGAGTGCGATTACTGGATTGTATAGTATTTCTGTTTCTAGCATTTAAAAGAGGTGACATATTGTTTTCCAAACTGGTTGTACCATTTTACATTCCCACCAGCAGTGCATGAGAGTTCCAACCTCCCCACAGCATCTCCAGCATTTGTTATTTTCTGTTTATTTGATTAGTGCCAGTAATGTTGGGGTGAGATGGTATCTCATTGTAGTTTGGATTTGCATTTCTCTAATGGCTAATGCGCGAGAGCATTTCCTCATGTGTCTGTTAGCTGCCTGAATTTCTTCTTTGGTGAAGTGTCTGTTCATATCCTTTGCCCATTTTTTAAATGGATTTTTGGTCTTTTTGTTGTTGAGGTGTTAGAGTGTCTTACAGACTTTAGAGATTAGACCTTTGTCAGATATGTATCTAGAGTAAATGTTACCCTTTTTAGTGCACGGTTCTGTCCATTTTGACAAACGCATGCAGTGGTGTAACTGCCCGCACAGTTAAGATCTAGAACAGTCCCATCACCCCCAAAATGCCCTTGCACTGCCCCTTGTAGGCAGCTCTCCTTCCCACCAGCCCCTGGCAACTACGGATCTATTTTCTATCTCTATAGAATTGCCTCTTCCAGAATGTCCTATAAATGAAATCATACAGTATGCAGCCTTTTCCGTAATTTTTTCTGTAGTTTGTTTGAATGGGGATCCGCATAAGGGCCACTGGCTGTAATTGGTTGATGTTTCTTAAGTCTCTTTTAGTCTATAGGTTTCCTTGATCTCTTTTTTCTTGAAATTTGTTTGTCGAAAATACATACTTCTAAGTGTAGGTGCTGTGGGCACCAGCTCTTTGCTGCACGGATGGGAGAAAGCTCAGGTTTGATAACAGACCATTGTGCTGGACTGCAACACCCTCCATGCTGCCCCTGCTGGTCTCTGCCCTGACCCTTCAGTGGAGGTGGAAAGCCTGGCTTTGTGACTCATTCATTCTTGGGTGGCTTCTTGTCTCTGAAACTCAGGCCTCAAAAGAGTCTTTTAAATCCCTTTATTTCTTGGGAGCATTTATTAGAGTATGTAATGGGCCCAGTGAACAGTCTGGCATGGGTAAGCACGTATGGCTGTACCAGGAGTCACTGGGCGTGATTTGGTTTTGACAAAACAGGCAACTGTTTAAATCAAGATTTTTTTTATTAAGGAACAGAAACCTCATCAAACTAGCCTAAATAGAAAGGGCGCTATTTTATTTTGAAATAATTTTAGATTTCTAAAAAGTTGCAAAAATAGCACACAGATTTCCTGGATAATAGTCATACAGCTTCCCCAGATGTTAACACCTTAAGGACCACAGTGCAGTTGTTGTTAGGTGCTGCTGAGTTGATTTCAACTCATAGCGACCCCATGTGACTGAATAGAACTGCCCCATAAGGTTTTCTAGGCTGCAGTCTTCACAGGAGCAGATCACCAGGTCTTTCTCCTGTGGAGCTGCTGGGTGGGTTTGAATGGCCAACCTTTTGGTTAGCAGCCAAATGCTTAACTGGGGCTCCTTAATAATCACATACAATTATTAAAACCAGGAAATAGCATTGATATAGTAATCTGCAGATCTTACTAAAATTTTATGAGTTACCCCAGTGATGTTCAGTGATGTTTGTTCTGATCCTGGATTTTACTTGCTTGAGTGTTTGTGTCTTCTTAGTCTCATCCAGTCTGGGGTAGGTCCTCAGTCTTTGTCTTTCATGACCTTGATGCTTTTGGAGAGTCCGGGGCAGTTGTTTTATGGAATGTCCATCAGCTTGGGTTTCCATGATGTTTTCTCAAGGATTAGACTGAGGTTATGCATTGTGGCAGGAACACCCTAGAAGTGAGGCGTCCTTCCCAGTGCATCACATCAGGAGACACATCATGAGAGAGTCCCTGGGTGGGACAAATGGAGATTGCATGGTAGAATTTTGCAAGACCAATGACTTATTCATCAGAAATACCTTTTCTCAACAACATAAATGACAGCTGTACATGTGGACCTTGCCAGATGACATACGCAAGAATCAAATCGACTATGTCTGTGTAAAGAGACAATGGAGAAGCTCAATATCATCAGTCAGAACAAGACCAGTGGCCAGCTGCGGAACAGACTATCAGTTGCTCATATGCAAGTTCAACATGAAGTAGAAAAAAAGTAAATCAAGTCCACTGGAGCCAAAGTATGACCTTGAGTATATCCCATCTGAATTTAGAGACCATCTCAAGAATAGATTTGACACCTTGAACACTAATGAACAAAGACCAGGTGAGTTGTGAGATGACATCAAGGACATCATACATGAAGAAAGCAAAAGGTCATTAAAAAGACAGGAAAGAAAGAAAAGACCAAAATGGATGTCAGAAGAGACTTTGAAACTTGCTTTTGCATGCAGAGTGGCTAAAGTGAAAGGAAGAAATGATGAAGTAAAAGAGCTGAACAGAAGATTTCAAAGGGTGACTCAAGAAGACAAAGTAAAGTATTATCATGAAATGTGCAAAGACCTGGAGTTAGAAAACCAAAAGGGAAGAACACGCTCGGCATTTTTCAAGCTGAAAGAACTGAAGAAAAAAATTCAAGCCCCGAGTTACAATATTGAAGGATTCTGTGGGCAAAAAGTTGAACGACACAGGAAGCATCAGAACAAGATGGTGCTGGGAAATTGGATTTTTACATGCAGAAAAATGAAATACACCATACACAAAAACAAATTCAAAGTGATTAAGGACTTAATGTACAAACTAAAACCATAAAATTCTTAGAAGAACAAGCAGGGACAAGGCTGTCAGGCCTAGCTTTCAGCAATGGATTATCTAATATGGTAACAAAATCATAATCAGCAAAAGACAAAATAAATGAATGGGACCTCATAAAAATTAAAAACTTTTGTTCATCAAAAGACTTTACCAAAAAGGTGAAAAGACAAACTACCAACTGGGAGAATATTTTTGGAAACCATATAGCCGACAAGAATCTAATAACCAAAATATATATATAACTTTGACAGCTTAAGAACAAAAAGGCAAATAACCCAGTCATAAAATGGGCAAAGGACTTGAATAGACATTTCACCAGAGATGACATTCAAACGGCCACTAAACACATTAAATGATGCTCAGCATCATTAGCCATCAGGGAGATGCAAATCAAAACCACAATGAGATACCATTTCATTCCCACTAGGATGCCTAAGATAAAAATAAATAAATAAATAAATAAAAGTAACAGAAAATACCAAATGTTGGTGAGGATGTGGGAAAATTGGCACCCTTATCCATTGCTGGTGGGAGTGCAAAGTTGTACAGCTTTTGTGGAAAACAATGTGGCGGTTTCTCAAAAAACTTAAGATAGAACTACCATATGACCCAGCAATTCTACTCGTAGGTATCTACCCAAAAGACCTGAAAGCAGATACTCCGAAAGAGACTTGTACACCAATGCTCATTGCAGCTGTACTCACAATAATCAAAAGGTGGAAACAGCCTAAATGCCCATCAGCAGATGAATGGATAAACAAAATGTGGTACATACATACAATGGAATACTGCTCAGCCAGTAGGAGAAATGAAGTCTTGATACATGCTGCAGTATGGGCGGAGCTTGAAGACATTATGCTGAGCAAAATAAGCCAATCCCAAAAGGATAAATATTGTATGATCTCACTTATATTAAAAAGAACAAGAAAAAGCAAATGTAGAGACATCAAAGTTTATTAGCAGTTACCAGGGGCAGGAAGGAGGGGGAGAGGAGGCTAATGGTGATGGAAAAGTTGCATTGAGTAAGAGTAAGGTTGCACAGCCCATTATTGTAACTGCTATCAATAAGTTGTACACCTCCATCTGGAGCAAGGGAGAATGAAGAAAACCAAAGACACAAGGGAAAGGTTAGTCCAAAGGACAATGGAACACAACTACCACAGTCTTCACCAGACTGAGTCTAGCACAACTAGATGGTGCCTGGCTACCACCACCAACTACTCTGACAGGGATCACAATGGAGGGTCCTGGACAGCTGGAGAAAAATGTAGAACAAAATTCTAACTCACCAAAAAAAAAAAAAAAAAAAAGACCAGACTTACTGGTCTGACAGAGACAAGAGAAACCCGAAGAGTATGGCCCCAGGACACCCTTATAGCTCAGTAATGAAGTCACTCCTGAGGTTCACCCTTCAGCTAAAGGTTAGATAGGCCCATAAAACAAAACGAGACTAAATGGGCACACCAGCCCAGGGGCAAGGACAAGAAGGCAGGAGAGGACAGGAAGGTTGGTAATGGGGAACCTAACATCGAGAAGGGGAGAATGTTGACATGTCGTGGGGTTGGCAACCAACGTCACAAAACAATATGTGTATTAATTGTTTAATAAGAAAACAGTTTGCTCAGTAAACCTTCAGGTAAATTACAATGATAAAAAAAGTTGTACACGTGTAAAAAGTTGAATTGGCAAAAGTTGGGCGATAGATATATTTACAATGGAAAAAAAAAAGAGTAGCTGTTGAGGCTGCTTATGTACAACCAAACACCTCATGGGACTTGGTTCCTTGGTTTGGAGGTATAGGGTCATGGTTCCACGTTACATCCCAGTTAATTGGCCTAATAACGTGTTTAGTGCTTCTGTTCTACTTCCTAGTTCATTGTATAGTGCCAGGGGTCTTAAAAGCTTGCAAGTGACTAACGATTGGTCTCTATTCACCTGGAGCAACAGAGAAGAAGGAGAGTCAGGAATAGTAGGAGAATATGGAATGTGTGACTAATTGCCTCCATGAATAACTGCCTTCTTTGCCATGAGAACACAAGAACTGAATGGTGACTGGCTACCAGTACTGAACATTTAGATCAAAGATTATGTACAAGAATCCTGATCAAAAGGGGGAAAATGTAGAACAGAATTGGAAATCCTCATGGACTCTAGACTTTATGGAGCTATGGAGGGTAGATGAACCCCTGAAACTATTGCCCTGAGATACTCTTTAAACGTTAAACCAAAAATATCTCTTGAAGTCATCTTAAAACCCAACAGTAGTTTAGCATAACTAGTAAAAATGATCTGTCTTGAGCATTATGCTCTTTTAAGAACTAGCTGATGGGATCAGATTGACAACAGCAACTCAAAAGATTAGATAGGAACTTTAGGGGGCAGTGAGTTTATGTTAATGAGGGAGGAACAACTCAAAAGGAGAGTGAGAATGGTTGCACAACTTGAAGAATGTAATCAGTGTCACTAAACTGTACACATAGAAACTGTTCAGTTGGTGTATGTTTTGTTGTGCATATTCTCAACAACAACAAAATAAATAAAAAGAAGATGAAAGGAATACACAGAATTACTGTCTCAAAAAGAATTGGTTGATGTTCCACCATTTCAGGAGGTAGCATATGATCAAGAACCTATAGTACTGAGGGAAGAAGTCCAAAGTGCACTGAAGGCATTGGCGAAAAACAGGGCTCCAGGAATTGATGAAATACCGATTGAGATGCTTCAGCAAATGGATGCAGCGCAGGAAGTGCTCATTCATCTGTGCCAAGAAATTTGGAAGACAGCTGCCTGGCCAACTGACTGGAAGAGATCCATAGTTGTGCCCATTCCAAAGAAAGGTAATCCAGCGGAATACAGAAAATTATTGAACAATGTCATTAATAGCACATGCAAGAAAAATTTTGCTGAAGATAATTAAAAAACGGTTGCAGCAGTACATCAACAGGAAACTGCCAGAAATTCAAGTGGGTTTAAGAAGAGAACATGAAACAAGGAATATCATTGCTGATGTCAGATGGATCTTGGCTGAAAGCAGAGAATACTATAAAGATGCTTACCTGTGTTTTATCAACTATGCAAAGGCATTTGACTGTCTGGATCATAACAAATTATGGATAACATTGTGAAAAATGAGAATTCCAGAACACTCAATTGTGCTCACGTGGAACCTATACATAGACCAAGGAGCAGTTGTTCAAACAGAACAAGGGGATACTGGGTGGTTTAAAATCAGAAAAGGTGTGTTTCAGGGTTGCATCCTTTCACCATACTTATTCAATCTGTATGCTGAGCAAATAATCCAAGCAACTGGACTATATGAAAGAGAACGCATCATCAGGATTGCAGGAAAACTCACTGACAACCTGTGATACGCAGATGACACAACCTTGCTTGCTGAAGGTGAAGAGGACTTGAAGCACTTACTGGTGAAGATCAAAGACGACAGCCTTCAGTAGGGATTACACCTCGACATAAAGAAAACAAAAATCCTCACAACTGGACTAATAAGCGATGTCATGATAAATGGAGAAAAGATCGAAGTTGTCAAAGATTTCATTTTACTCGGATCCGCAATCAACACGCATGGAAGCAGCAGTTAAGAAACCAAACAGTGCACTCCATTGGGCACATCTGCTCCAAAAGACCTCTTTAAAGTGTTAAAAATTAAAAAGCAAGGACTGTCACTTGTGGACTAAGGTGCCCCTGACCCAAGCCATGGTGTTTTCAGTTGCCTCATATGCATACAAAAACTGCACAAGGAATAAGGAAGACGGAAGAAGATTCGATGCCTTTGAATTATGGTGTTGGTGAATATTAAATATACCCTGGACTGCCAGAAAAACGAACAGGTCTGTCTTGGAAGACGTACAGCCAGAGTGCTGCTTGGAAGCAACAATCCTGGTGAGACTTCATCTCACATACTTTGGACATGTTATCAGGGGGACCAGTTCCTGGAGAAGGACATGATGCTCAGCAAGAAGGAGGAAGACCCTCAACAAGATAGATTGACACAGTGGTTTCAACTGTGGGTTCCAACATAGAAGTGATTGTGAGGATGGTGCAGGACTGGGTAACGTTTTGTTCTACTGAAAAGTCAGCTATTGAAAACTCTGTGGAGTGGAGTTGTACTCTGACACACATAGGGTCCCTATGAGCTGGAACCAACTCAGCAGCACCTAACAACAACAATGCATTGTTAACCAGTTATTGTTGAGTTGAATCTTGACTCATGGAAACCCCGTATGTGTCAGAGTAGAACTGTGCTCTATAGAGTTTTCAATGGCTGAGTTTTCAGAAATAGATTTCTAGGCTTTTCTTCCGACGCACCTTTGGGTAGACTTGAAACACCAACCTCCTGGTAAGTAGTCAAGCGCGTTAGCAGTTTGCACCACCCAGGGATTCCTTCTCATGCATTACTAGAAGCTCTTAAAGTGAATGTAAGACCACCCCTTTCTCTTTTTTGCCTTAATTTTTCCTTGCCCTTGGTTAGTATGTAAGTATTATCTTCCTAATGTTATTTTATGTATACACAAGTGCGTGCACACACATGCACACGTTTTAGCTACCAAAACATATATGTAGCTCCATTGAGAAAATCAGGAGAAAATCAGGCGCCTTAGTGACTGCTTGAGAACAGGAAACTCCTCCGCCTTAATAATTTTAGTGACAAATACCATCTTACCTATGTACTATGTGTTCTTCTTTTTACTTACTTTTTGCTATCAGACCCGTATGAGTTCATTAAACCGTGAAGAAGTCACTTTAGTTTGGTTACAGATATTATTCCATGGAGAGCCGGTGATTTTTCGCTTTCCCGGTTGGCCATCGTGGGGGTGGGGTTCCATCGTGGCTGAGCTCAGACAGCGTGGCTGTTGCAGGAGACGGGAGCCCAGGTTTCATGTTCGCCTTTGGCTTAAGGATTCCAAAGTGATCCGTTGCTCATCTCTTACTGGCAGAAAAGCAAATAAACTTCATTCCCTGAGCCTAGGTTCTCTAGGAGAAGTCCATGTCCTAGGGGAGATGGGTGATGGTTTTCGTTATCGTTGTATGTTTGCCCACAGACAGCGGACCTGGAACAAGCTATTAAAGATGCTCAAGAGTGTTACGACGGTGAGATCCAGCTTTACAATGAACAGATTGAAGGCCTGCGGAAGGAGATTGAGGAGACCGAGAGGGTCCTGGAGAAGTCTTCCTATGACTGCCGGCAGCTGGCAGTCGCCCAGCACACCCTGAAGAACGAGCTGGACCGGTATCAACGCATCATCGAGAGTGAAGGCAACAGGTGTGGTTACGGAGGGGCACCGTGGGGGGAGTGCATGCGTTTCTCTGCCCTGGTCACTTACTGGGTGCTTATTATGCGTTGGTCTGCTAACCAGAGAGTTAGCTGTTCAAACCCACCCAGAGATGCCTCGGAAGAAAGGCCTGCTGATCTACTTCCCCAAAATAAGCCATTGAAAACCCTATGGAGCGCAGTTCTACTCCAACACACATGGGGTCGCCATGAGTTGGGGGCCAGCTTGACGGCAGCTAACAGCTATGTGCCAGGCTCAGTTCTGGGCAACAGAAAAACATCTCGGATACTAGTGGGAGAGGGGGAGACGGATGAATGTGTAACCTAGGGAGTCTGACGTACAACAGGTGCAGTGGAGAAAATTATGGCAGGACGGGGCATGGCGGGGGTGATGGTAGGAGTACTTGAGGTTTTAGAGTGGTCAGAAGAGGCCTCACTGGGAAGGCATCTCTTTGCCCCACAGGCTTCTGGGGACATAAATGTCTTAGCAGATAGGATGACCAGGAGTGTTAAAGGAGATGAGGGAGCTAGCTCTGTGCTGGCCCATGGCGGGTACTCAGAGGTGTCGGTGTTATTAGCATTGTTACCTTCAGTAATGTGGCTGTCGGATACTCTGTCTAGTCTGTCTCCTCCATAAATGAGCCGCGACTTGAATCCCACTCATTTCAGTACAGCTGGGAAATGTCTGTATGTCTGTATCTCCATCTCCAGTCTCTAGCTACACCTGTGTCCACGTCTGCATCAACATCCACGTGCATGTGGGTATACATATCCGTATCTATATCGTATCTGTCTTAGTTACCCAGTGCTGTAGTAACAAAAATACTGTGAGTGAGTGGCTTTAAAGAACAGAAATTTATTTTCTCACAGTTCTAGAAGCTAATAGTCCAAATCAGTGTCTTGGATGTGTTGATTCCTTCTGCAAGCCTCTCTCTTAATTTCTGGTGTCTGCTGGCAATCCTCGGCCATCCTCGGCCATCCTCAGCGATCCTCGACGTTTGCCTTCCCCGTGTGTGTCTCTGTGTCTATTCTGGTCTTTTCATAACTCAGAAAGGATTAGGTTTATGAATGGCCCACTCTATTCTTCTATGACCCCATTAACATAACAGAAGAAAACGCCTATTTCCAAACAGGGTCATATTTACAGGTACAAGGGTTAGAACTTCAACACAAATTTTGGGGGACACAATTCAACCCATAGCATTATTCATATCCATATCTATAGATATCCTTCAGAGAAAAGACTGGGGACAGCCACCTCGTAGGATTCTGATTCTCTACTCAGTCTTGCTTCTTCTGTGCAATATTCTAATTTTCTGGGTTTACATACATACATACAGGTTGCTGTGGCGTTGATTCCGGCTCATGGTGACTCCATATGTGTCAGAGCAGAACCGTATTTCATAGGGTTTTCAATGACTGATTTCTCAGAAGTAGATTGCCAGGCCTTTCTTCTGAGGAGCCTCTGGGTGAACTCGAACCTCCGACCTTTTGGTTAGCAGCTGAGCGCATAAACCATTTGCACCACCCAGTGACTCCTTTCTAGGTTGAGGCTAATTAAAAGAGAAACACCTGCAGTAGCCCACAAGGGGCAGTTCTCGCCTCACTAGGGGTGCTCTGGCTTGGCTGCCAGTGCTTGAGTGTTTAGCAGGAGGAGCAAGATGATCTTTTTCTTTCTCTGTTCATGGTTAACATTCCAAATTATGTTTCTGTCACAGTGAAAGCTTTATGTAGACATTTACAAAAATAGGTCTTGAACTTGCTTTCAATGTCCTTGTGAAAATTTTTGTTTTAGGGACAACCCCTTGGCCCTCCCCCCATCCCTTCACAAAAAGGTAACTGGATAGCCATCTTGTTTGTTTGTAACTTTTAGTTTTGACGTAACTTCAAATGGAGAGAAATGTCACAAGAATAGAATAAGGGACCCGTGAGTGCTCTCTGCGCAGAATCGCTAGTTGCGTACATTTTGTCCCAGTTGCTCTATCATTTTTCCCTCTCTCTACTTGCATCTAATGTATATTATTTTTTAATAGCAAGTTGGAGATATTATGCTCTGTTTGCCTTAAATACTTTGGCCTGTACTGGCCACCCTTTTATTAAATCCAAGACAAAACAAAAACCCTGCCCACCAGAGAAGGGGCGTTTTTAGATTATGTACTTTCCCTACTTCACAATTTTTCAACAAGCGTGTTTCACAGATTATGACTTGAGCCCAAAGAAATGTTAATTTCCTTTACATCCTCATCCAGTATAGAAATGTATATGTGGTGATCTGTTTAAAATTGTATGGAATAAATGAGCAGCTTGGTTTAGGGAAACTTGGTTCATTTTTTGCTTAGTATTAGAGAGTAGTGCCCTCACTTTTGGGCTGTCTGTCTGGCTTGGTGAAATAAAGATGGCAGCCATGCTCTTTGTGGTTCATTCCCTCAGGCTCAACTCCGCCTTCATGGAGACTCCCGTCACCCTCTTCATCCAGTGCCCCAGAACCTCTCTCAGCCCTAGTCTCAGCGGGACAGGTAACATCCCCAACCCGGCTTCTGTTGTTTTCTGTTGTGTGAAAAATAGAAAAAAAGCAAGTGGCTTTCTTCCTGGCCTTCACGTTCGTGCTCCCTTCCAATGCATCGGGAAATTAAATGCTTCTACAGGAGGATCCCATCCCTCCCTCTTTCAGGTAGCCCCATGGGTGCTAAATGAGCAAAGAAGTTTGCAAGGAGAAAATCAGGCTTGGGGAATAGGTTGTCCCATGAGTGTCATTCCTGAATATGAAGCAGGTTACCCTGAAAAAATCCCTGAGCTCCAAGTTACTGAAACAAATACCAACTTGTATTTTTTTCTCCCCAAATTAAATGAACTATTTATGTAAGGTGCTTAATCCAGGGTCTGAGTTGATGCTCAATTCTTGTTTGCCTTCTCTTCTTTTCAAAACCCAGCAGAAATAGGCTTGTTGGGTATATGTGGCTTCTACCTTTAACATTAGGTCTTTTCTGGAATGGTTTCACACACCTTTGAGATGTGTTCTCAGACATCTTAATCTCCCCACTTTGGAACCAACATAACATGTTAGAAAGAAAGAAAAGATGGTAATGTCAATTGCCCATATTTCTAGGGCCTTTAAATCCATGTCTCTTATGTGGAAATGGGGATTCAGAGTCAGAACATTGCTGGAAGGGATGGCAGTCCTGCTGCCAAACCCCCAGGGCCAGCGCCATGATGCGCGACCTGTGCGTGGGCCCACGCTCTCCCTACCCTAGAGGGTTCCCCACTGTGCTCAGAAGGTCCTCTCCCATGCCCAGAAGGCTCCCCCCATATTCAGGGGCTCCACACTAGAAAGGCCCCCACACTCAGAAGAGCTCCCCCACCCCCACCCCAGAAGGGCCCTCACTGGGCTTATGCTCTGCTGCTGCTGTCTTGAAATTCTTAATGATCTTGGAACAAGGAGCCCTGCATTGTCATTTTGTTCTGGGCTCCAAAATTATGTAGCCTGTCCTGCGAACACTCCTTACTCCCCTGCCAGCACCCTGACTGGTCTGTTCCTCTGATGTGTTCCCTCTCTGCGTCCCCTTCTCCTTATTGTTTCATGGCCCCCTCCATCTTGAGTCGACCCACCAAGATGCCATTGCGTGTCTGTCTCAGTACAGTGGCTGACGGGGGGGGGAAGAGACGGAGAAGACCTTTGGGATGAAAAAGCTCAAACATCACTATGTTAGTGAGGTGGACCGGAAGTGCCTTCTAGAGTGAGACAGGGTGAGATTGTTGTCTATTTTCCTAAACTCTTAGTTTTCCCTTTCGCTAGTCTGAAGAAATGAATGTGGCCTTGGGAATACAAAATTCCTGTTGTTTCTGAATTTCATAGCATCTCTTTCTCTTTTTGCTCGGGAGGAAGGGGATGTCAGGGGCACAGGCAGCTCTGCTGCCTCTCTTTGGAGGAGAGAATGCCCTTGAGGAAAGGGTGTCCATTGCCTGGTCTGTGGATCCAGGTGTCTGCCCTTAGCTCCGCAGGGGCTGTAGTCGGCAGGCGCTATCGCTCACACTGACTGTTAGGGCGGTAGGATCTGTGTGATGCTCAGTGTGATGGTGACTGTGAGTGTCAGAACAGGAGCTTTCAGCAGCTCCTTCCCCCAGCTCTGGAAGCCCAGGGGGGCCAAGTGACTTGTCCAAGGTTACCCAGCTTCTTGGCAGAGCTGGGACCTCGACTTGGGCCTTGGGTGCTAAGAACCAGGCCCCTCTTCTCATTGCTCCTGCCCCATGCATAGAAATCCTGTTCCAGTTCTAGGCATTTGTCTCCAATACAGTGAGCATATTTTTGAATGAATACTGTATTTTCTTTCCCTTTCACTGACTATTATTATTTCTTCTCCTTCCTTTTTTTTTAAGATCTCACCAGGGCTGTGCAGGATATAACAACAGCAAAACCAAGACAGAAAGGCCTCCCCAAGAATGTTCCAAGGAGAAAGGAGATTATAGCTAAAGACAGAGGAGATGAAACTCTGGAAGACATACCGTTCCGTGGTCTGGAAGACACCAAGCAGGTGCAGGTGGTACTTCAGGAGGAAGGCGAATTGAAGCTTGAATCTGGGGCTGAGAAAGGAAGTCCCTCAATACAAGAAGGGGCTCCAGAGGATGTGCCTGACGGAGGGCAGATAAGCAGAGCCTTCGGAAAACTATCCAGGATGGTCAAGGAGAGGATGAGAAGCCCCAAAGAGCCCGAGCCCCCAGCTGACCTCTATACCAAAGGGCGCTATGTGCTGGTCACAGGGGATGCCAGTCATGTGGACCCCGGGTTCTGTCCCTCCTCTATCCCGGCCAAAGGTGGGGTGATTGTTTCCACCGAGGAAGACTCTGTGTCTCATGACAGCCCTGTGGAGCCTACTCCTGAGCAGCCCCAGCCCCCTTTGGAGAATGGACAGGGGGTTCCCCAGGAGCAGAAAGATGGGCAGCCCGCCAACCAGCACACCACAGACGAGGAGGAGATGAATGCCAAAGAGCTGAAAGGGCCCGAGGAGAAGCATGATGACCAGAAGGAGGGTGAGGTGACTGAGAGGCCCTATCCTGTGGTCATTCCAGAGGGACCGTCTACACCCCAGTCTCAAAAGCCTGAGGCCAACCAGGATAACTCTGAGGGGCATGGGGCTAGGAGCAGTGACCTGATGGGAAAAAGCCCTCCCAAGGCCTTGGCATATGAGAAGGTGGAAGTGGTGGAATCCATTGAGGAGTTTTCAACTGAGAGTATTCAGATGTATGAAGAAACCACCATAATTGTGGAGACCATTGGAAAGCCAAAGGGAAACAAGCACCTGGAAGAGAAAGGCTCTTGAAATGCCCAGGCTCAAGTGGAGAAAATGTCTTTGGGATGGGGAAGTGCTTTGATTTTTTAGAGCAAATGATACAAGAGTGAGGGTTTCTGTCTGGATTAGACCATAGTTGACCCATCTGGCATTGCCAATGAAGCCTTAATTAAAAAGTTTTTTTTTGGCTTGCACCATCCTTTGTCTAATTAATAGGGGCCTTGGGAATGTAGGTGGGTCCGCCACACTTAGGGCAAAGGCATGATGAATATTTTAATGAGTATGTTCTGTTAAACAGCCACCAAACCATACTTGTTTAGGAAAGAGAGATTCGCTCTTCATCTTGGTTCACTCAGAGACTCATTAGGGACTCAGATACAGAGTCAGCGTCTGAATTACACACACAAAATGCTAGTTGATGACATTTGGCATATTTTCACTCCATTTCATGCACAAGAGCATGCTCATGGTGGATGAGTGTTTTGTTAAAGATAAAATGATCAGAGGTGTCTGTTTGGGTTCCCCCAGAGGCAGCCCTTGAAGCAAGTATTTGGATGTAAGTAGTTCCTTTGGGAGGTGACCCAGGAAACATCAGTAGGGGGATGGAGAAGTGTGACGGGGAAAGCAGGGGAGCTGATAAAAGATGTTAGCTGGTTAGGTACACTGTGGGCTACTGGAACTGAGTCCTCATCCTACCTGGGAGGTGCGGGAGCTGGGGTATTTATACACCCACTCCTGTCAATCAGTGGGAGGGCTGCTTCCGGGGGCGTTAACTCTCTGGTACTTCTGGCCTGCCACACGAGCCAGCAAAATAGACTTTGGGGGCCAAGAAATACAGGTGCTGGCATTTGGAAGCCAGGCCAGCATATGTAGAAGCAGTAAGGGCAGACAGGCAGGGCAACAGCACTGTCTGCCACAGCATATGTACCAAATGTACTTTCTGTTGTTAACAGCTTTATTGAGATATAATTCAATGGAATTCATACCACTCATTTTACCCATTTAAAGTTTACAGTTTAGTGGTTTTTAGTAAATTCACAGACTTGTGCAACCATCACGACAATCAATTTTAGAACACTTTTATCACCTCGAGAAGAAAGCTGTATCCTTTAGCTGTCACCCTCCAGGGCTCCCTCCTCCGTAGTCCATACTGAATGTACTTTTGCATAAGATATTTAATATTTTTTCAGAGATTGCAGTTTTAGGTCAGTGAATTAAATAGTCTAACAAGCATTTACTGAGCATGCGGTTAGGTGCCGTCAAGTTGGTTCCGACTCATAGGTGCCAAATAGTATGCTATGTTGGTAAGGGAAGATGTTTTCAGATTTATTAATGATCTCAATTTACTGTAATATAGCCCTGTCACCTGTGTGCACACTCTCTTATGCACCAAAACACACCCACACACGTGCACCCATATACTTAGACTGTGTCATACCCTAAGAAATAGAAATTACTCAAAACTAGAATCTTTACAGAAATCTTAATATTGCCTTTAGGCTTCTTTTTTTCACTAAGTGTCCAAAAATATTTTTTTATTTATACCAATTAAAATTTTTTTTACTTCAGGAAAGGTGTGCATCAGTGTTGTATCCTTTCACCATACTTATTCAGTCTGTATGCTGAGCAAGTAATCTGAGAAGCTGGACTGTGTGAAGAAGAACAGCATCAGGATTGGAGGAAGACTCATTAACTACCTGCGATACGCAGATGACACAACCTTGCTTGCTGAAAGTGAAGAGGACTTGAAACATTTACGGATGAAGATCAAAGACTACATACAGCCTACAGTATGGATTACACCTCAACATAAAGAAAACAAAAAATCCTCACAACTGGACCAATAAGCAACATCATGATAAATGGAGAGAAGATTGAAGTTGTCAAGCATTTCATTTTACTTGGATCCGTAGTCAACACCCATGGAAGCAGCAGTCAAGAAATCGAACGACCTATTGCACTGGGCAAATCTGCTGCAAAAGACCTCTTTAAAGGATTGAAAAGCAAAGATGCCACATTGAAAACTAAAGTGCACCTGACCCAAGTCATGATGTTTTCAGTCACCTCATATGCATGCAAAAGCCGGACGATGAATAAGGAAGACCGAAGAATTGATACCTTTGAATTATGGTGTTGTCAAAGAATATTGAATATTCCATGGACTGCCAAAAGAATGAACAAATCTGTCTTGGAAGAAGTACAACCAGAATGCTCCTTAGAAGCAAGGATGGCGAGACTATGTCTCACATACTTCGGACATATTATCAGGAGGGATCAGTCCCTGGAGAAGGCCATCATGCTTGGTAAAGTAGAGGGTCAGCAAAAAAGTGGAAGACCCTCAACGAGATGGATTGACACAGTGGCTGCAACAGTGGGCTCAAGCATAACAACGACTGTGAGGATGGCACAGGACTGGGCAGTGTTTTGTTCTGTTGTACATAGGGTCTCTGTGATTTGGAATCAACTCGACGGCACCTATCAACAACAGCAAAGTGTTAAAAAGCAAAGAAGTCACTTTGAGGACTAAGGTGCACCTGACCCAAGCCATGGTATTTTCAGTCACCTCATATGCATGCAAAAGCTGGAAAATGAATAAGGAAGACATAAGAAGAAGTAATGCCTCTGAATTATGGTATCGGTGAAGAATATTAAATATACCATGGACTGCCAGAGGAAAGAACAATGTGTCTTGGAAGAAGTACAGCCAGAATGCTTCTTAGAAATGAAGATGGTGGAACTTCATCTCATGTACTTTGAATATGTTATCAGGAGGGACCAGTCCCTGGAGAAGGACGTCAAATAGAGGGTCAGTGAAAGAGAGGAAAACCTTCAATGAGATGGATTGACACAGTGGCTGCAATAATGGGCTCAAGCATAGCAACAATGATGAGGATGGCGCAGGATGGGGCATGTTTCGTTCAGTCGTACGTAGGCTCACTATTGAGTCGGAAATGACTCGATGGCACCTAATAACAACACCTAAGTTAAAAAAAAAAAGTTGCCATCAAGTAGATTCTGACTCATAGAGCCCCATGTGTGTCAGAGTAGAACTGTGCTCCATAGGGTTTTCATGGTTGATTTTTCAGAAGTAGATCACCAGGCCTTTCTTTTGAGGCACCTCTGCGTGGACTCGAACCTCCAACCTTTCGGTTAGGAGTTGAGCACTCTTAACGGTTTGCACCACCCAGGGACCCCATACGCTTCCCCCATGTAGATGCTCTAAGATACATGACGGGCAGTGAGTCAAAGTGCTTAAATGGATTCTTGCATTAGCCTCCCTCCAAAAAAAAAAAAAAAATCTGGCAAGACAACTACACTTCATCAGAGAAAATTGACAGAGCCATCAATTACATTTTGTAGTTCCATTGTTACGAATAACAAAGAATACTAAATGGAGTCACTTTCCTTTCTATGTAGAGCTTAAAAAAATCTCATTCTGAATCCCTTTGAGGTTTTGATTTCAAGAAAGAAATAATTTTGTTGTGCTTTTAAAAAGATGGAGATCCAACTCCGTTGCACAGTTGTGAAATATTTATAATTTAAAAGCTTAAGAGAGAATGATGAAAACGATTAGCTGGAGCTCAGAACATACTAGGAATTCTGGCCAGTATGTGTATTTAACATTAACAGCCACAGCAAACCCTTTTTTTCCTCCAGTAAGTCTTTTTATTTTTTGAACTATTTGTTCAGTTAATACTGTTATTTAAAAAGACAAGGGATATCTTTTTGAAGGCGTCCCTGGGTGGTACAAATGGTTAATATGTTTGGCTGCTAACTGAAAGGTGGGTGGTTCAAGCCCACCCAGAGGCACCTCAGAAGAAAGGCCTGGCGCTCTACATCCAAAAAATCAGCCATTGAAAGCCCTGCGAAGCCCAGTTCTACTCTGACACACATGGGGTCGCCATGAATTGGAATCCACTTGATGGCAACTGTTTTTTAAAAAATATTTTTGGAAAGGTCATTTTTAGATTATATTCAATCAATCAAAAAAAAAAAAAATGGGGGGCCTGTTCTGTGCCAGGCACGATTCTGGGTACCAGGGAGGCAGCAGAGAACAATCAACATGGCCTTGCTATCACAGACATGACGTTCCAGCGGGGAGGAATAATGAGAAAATTAGAGATGATACTAGGAAGGAAGTCACATATGGTGATGTGCTAGAGTGAGTGGGTGGGGGTTGGTGACTTGGATTTGGTAGTCCAGGGAAGACCTGGTGGAGGAGGCGACGTGATCTCAATGACAAGATGGGGCCAGTCACATGAAGGTCTGAGGGAAGAGCATTTTAGGCCTCAGGATCTGCAAGTGCAAAGTCCCTGGGGCAGGGATGGGCTTGACCTGTTTGAGAAGAGAAATAAAGGGAACTGTCGGGGGACAATGGAAGGGGATGAGGTCAAGGGCAGAAGCCAGGACTAGAGAAGCACCATTTTCTGGGCAGGCTCACCTCAGCCTCAAAGTTAGGCTCAGAGTGTGAAATGTGGGCATGGCTAGTGGCCAAACCTCAGTGGGCACTTTGGGGCCCAGTCGGGCTCTTTGTTCCCCTGAGAGCCCCAGGATTTGCCCCAGTTGTTCATTTCTTGGCTGCTGCTCTCCGTTTCCCCTGCTTGGGGAGCTGTGGAGTGGGTTCATTTCCTGGCCCTTCCTCTCCCCAAGGTCTCTGAAAACAAGCACAAACACTTGTGTTTTATAAAAAGCATTTCTTGTTAGTAAGCATGGTGCTCAGCATGGGCCTCCCAATGGCATCGATGACAAGAAGACATGGGGACTTTGACAATACCTGAGATGCATTAAGTACTGGTGCTGGTCATAATGTTATGTGAGATGTCTCGGCACCTCCCCCCTGACTCAGCCTCAAGCCTGGTCTAGGAAGGAGACTCTCCCACACCTGCCGCCTCCATGAAGAAGCTTTTTCCTGGCTCCCTACCCTCCTGTTTCCCCGAGCATTAAAGCTGGGACCAATAACTGTTGCTGTATTGGCTGCTTGGGTGCGTCGCACAGATCCCCCAACACTAGGTGCTCTGGTTCCTGCCTGCACTCCACGGCTTCTCACGGAGAGTACACGCGCCTCTAGGCCTTAGGGTTCCCTCTGGCCATAGGTGGATGCTTACTCCACACGCTGGGCAGGTCTGAAGTGCTGGGGAGTTAATGCCTCCAGGAGTAGCCCTCAACTAGTGATGGGTGCGACCTGGTGGGTAAACATCCCAGTTCTCTCTCCTCTCTGTTAGGATAACCCTGGGGCCTGCCCTATCCAGTCTCTCTAGGGTCCCCAGTGGGTTTGAGCCCCAGATACCAAAGAAACCCACTCAACAATGTGTCTTTCCCTTCCCTGTCTCACTTTTCTGCTCCCCTATAAATGCTTCCCTTCAAATACACCACTTGCCCTTGAATCCTTATCTCGGTCAGTTTCTGGGGGGACCCTCCCTAAGACAGCTGATCGGTATGTGCTGCCCTGATTTTGTGTTGAGGCTGCTCCACCCACACTGGACACAGCCCTGACCAGACTGTCAGTCAAGCTATCCCGCCTTCCCCTGGCCTTGGGGTGGGCAAGTGACCCAAGAGACACCAATCAGATTCTCTCTCGTTGGAATTTGAAATCTGAGACCAGTGAATTCAAGACTGAAAATGCAGGTGCTCGTACTCCAGTGGGGGTGTTATGACGAGGCCGTCTACCGGTTCCTGGAGTGTAGCCAGGTCCCCAGACGTCCTCTAATCTCTGTCTTCTCCCAGGCTGGTTTTGGCTGGTTCGTCTGCTTTTCCTTCAATTCTGAAAGGGACTCCACATGCTTTTGACATATTGTTTCACTAGTTAGAGTTGGATTCTGTTGCTTGCAACCCAAAGATCCCAAAGATAACTGCTGCTTGATGAGGTTTGGTATCAACAAAGGGCTTAAAGGAGGTTTGAACCAGCTTGGGTTGTCCCAAAAGCAGACTCTAAACAAGGTCTCTGTTGCAGGTGGTTTGTTAGAGTGATGATCACAGGAAGCCTAGGGTGCCCGTTAGTAAGCTCTTGTTTCGCAGCTCCAAACCCACCCTTCTGTGCTCTGCTCTGTGGAGCTGGGGATGGGACTCTGCATCTGAATTCCTGCTTTGCCAGCTGCTCCCTGGTAGACTCTGTCAGTACGGGAAGTAGAGGAAGAAAGAATGGCTGGGGTAGGGAGAAGGCACTTGTTCCCTTTTGCTTGCTTCCTGTCCCCGTCAGCGTCACCCAGGGATGCTGCTTCAACCTGGCAGCAGCAGTGTCTTGTAGCAGCAACTGACTCCAATTTGCAGGTTTTCCACCATTTGCGGAACCAGCCTTGCTCCCATCTCAGAGATAGCACCACCTGCCTGTTAGACTCTGCCATAGGCATCTAGTGATGCTGTAACAGAAATACCACAAGTGGATGGCTTTAACAAAGGGAAATTTATTTTGTCACAGTCTAGTAGACTAGAAGCCCAAATTCAGGGCATCAGCTCCAGGAGAAGGCTTTCTCTATTGGCCTTCTCATCAATTTTCCCCCCAACTAGGAGCTTCTGTGTGCAGGAACCTCAGGTCCAAAAGACGTGCTCTGCTCCTGGCACTGCTTTCTTGGTGGTGTGAGGTCCCCCACTCTCTGCTTGCTTCCCTTTCCTTTTATCTCTTGTAAGATAAAAGGCAGTGCAGGCCACACCCCGGGAAACTCACTTTACATTGGATCAGGGATGTGACGTTAGTAAGGGTGTTACAATCCCACCCTAATCCTCTTTAACATAAAATTACAATCAGAAAATGGAGGACAACCACAAAATACTGGGAATCCTGGCCCAGCAAAATTGATAACACATTTTTTGGGGGGACATAATTCAATCCATGACACACTCCCTCAGAAGTTTGAGTCCCAGCCCCATGGGCTCCTCCTCAAAGCTGACACACCCCAGTACCACCAGTGTGTGCCCTCACAAAGGTCTGGGTGCCAGCCCCATGGCCTTCTCCTCCAGGCTTCTAGGTTTTATTCTTAGCCGCTTCCCTTAGGGAGCCGTTGCTTCTGGAAGTTGCTACCTCTGTGATACATTAGTGTTCTGCCCTTTTTTTTTTTTTAATTCTATTTATTTTATTGTTGTGATTGTACACAGCAAACATACACCAATTCAACAGTTTCTGCCTGTATAATTCACTGACGTTGATTCCATTCTTCAAGTTGTGCGTACATTTTCACTCTCCTTTTCTGAGTTGTTCCTCCCCCATTAACATAAACGCATTGTCCCCTAAGGTTTCCCATCTAATCTTTTGAGTTGCTGTTGCCAATTTGATCCCAAATAGATAGTTCTTAAAAGAGTATAATGCCTACGCACCACTACCCAAACTAACACAAACTGAGGTAGAAAATCGGAAGACTCATAACGAAGAAATTGAAGAGGTCATAAAAAAACTCCCAACGAAAAAACGCTGGCCCAGACAGCTTCACTGGAGAATTCTACCAAACCATCAGAGAAGAGTTGACACCAATACTGCTCAAACTACTCCAGGACATAGAAAAGGAAGGAATACTCCTGAATTCATTCTGTGAAACCAGCTGTTGAAAGGAGCTGCATGAGAATTTCACATTTATTGTTTATTGCCAGCACTGTAGGCCTAGCATCCTGGGTATTGTGATATTGTTAATGCCTAGTTTGCACAGTTCACTTTTGCATGCTCCCATGATTCTGATTTACTTTCCTCCTTTTTTCCCTCTTGTTTTCCCATGGTTTTAAAAGTTTAAGTTTAACTTAAGTTCCTCTTTGGGAGGTAGAACAACCAGTGCTGAACAAGGAAAAATCTTGTGGCCAAAACCAGGATGGCGTCAGAAGGTCAACATGTCTGGAGCATGGTTAACATGGCCGGCCACCCACAGAGGAACCAACATTCCAAGATTCCTTGGACTTTGATAACCTTCTGATCGACCTCCAAACTGGGAGGCAGATTTTGGAGGAGCTCATTCCCCTCTGTCTCCTGTATATTGATATACAATAAAAACCCTCTTGTGAGTAGCCCTCAGTGTTGGCTTCTGCGGCAGGTGGCTGAGACCCACCATTGCGGTAACACTGTTATGGATTGAATTGTGTCCTCCAAAAATGTGTGTCAATTTGGCTTGGCCATGATTCCCAGTACTGTGTGATTGTCGACCATTTTGTCATCTGATGTGATTTTTCTATGTGTTGTAAATCCTACCTCTATGATGTTAATGAGGCAGGATTAGAGGCAGTTATGTTAATGAGGCAGGACTCAATCTACAAGATTAAGTTGTATCTTGAGTCAATCTCTTTTGAGATATAAAAGAGAGAAGCCAGCAGAGAGGAGAGGGACCGCATGCCACCAAGAAAGAAGAGCTGAGAGTGAGCACATCCTTTGGACACAGGGTCCCTGTGCTGAGAAGCTCCTAGACCAGGAGCTTGATGACAAGTACCTTCCACCAGAACTGACACAGAGACAGAGAAAGCCTTCCCTTACAGCTGGCGCCCTGAATTTGGACTTCTAGCCTCCCAAACTGTGAAAGAATAAATTTCTCTTTGTTAAAGCCATCCACTTGTGGTATTTCTGTTACAGCAGCACTAGATAACTAAGACACCAGCATAACCCTGATATTAAAGCCAGTGGAAGACACAGCTAAAGAAGAAAATTATAGACCAATATCCCTCACAAATATAGACACAAAAATTCTCAACAAAATTCTAGCCAATAGAATTCAACAGCATATCAAAAAAATAATACAACCAAATGGGTGTCATACCACGTATGCAGAGATGGTTCAACATTAGAAAATGAATCAGTGTAATCCACTACATAAATAAAGCAAAGGACAAGAATCACATGATCATCTCAATTGATGCAGAAAAGGCATTTGATAAAGTCCAACACTCATTCCTGATAAAAACTATCAATGAAACGGGAATAGGAGGGAAATTCCTCAATATAAGTAAGGGCATATACACAAAGCCAACAGCCAACATTATTCCGCTTGAGAATGGGAACCAGACAAGGATGCCCTTTATCACCACTCTTACTCAATACTGTACTGGAAATCCCAGCTAGAGAAATAAGGCAAGAAAGAGAAGGGCATACAAATTGTAAGGAAGAAGTAAAGCTGTCCCTATTTGCAGATGACATGATCATATACATAAAAAAACCCAGAGACCCCACAGGAAGGCTGCTGGAATAAGGTATAAGGGTATAAGATCAACACAGAAAAATCAGATTTCTCTACACTAACAAAGAGATCTCCAAAAAGATAACCAGGAAAACAATACCATTTACAATAGCCCTCCAAAAGATAAAAAAAAAAACTTAGGAATAAACCTAACTAGGGACGGAAAAGACTTATATAAACTACAAAACACTACAACAAGAAATCAAAAGAGACCTATATAAATGGAAAAACATAACCATGTTCATGGATAGGAAGACTTAACATTGTGAAAATACTACCCAAAGTGATCTAGAAACATAATGCATCCCGATCCAAATTCCAACATTCTTTAATGAGATGGAAAAACTAATCAACTTTATATGGAAAGGAAAGAGGCCCTGGATACGCAAAGCACTATTGAAGAAGAAGAACAAAGTAGAAGGCCTCACACTCCCTGATTATATAGCCACAATAGTCAAAATAGCCTGGTACTGGTAAAACAATAGACACATAGACCAATGGAATAGAATTGAGAACCCAGAAGTAAACCCATCCACCTATGGACAGCTGTTCTTTGACAAAGGGTTGAAATCCGTTAAATGGGGAAGAGAAAGTCTTTTTAACAAATGATGCTGGCAAAACTGGATATCTATTTGCATAAAAATGAAACAAAATTGATCTCTCACACCATACACAAAAACTAACTCAAAATGGATTAAATACAACTAGATGGTGCCCGGCTACCATCACTGACTGCTCTGACAGGGATCACAACAGAGGGTCCCGGACAGAACTGCAGAAAAATGTAGAACAAAACTCTAACTCACAAAAAAGACCAGACTTACTGGCCTGACAGAGACTGGAGAAACCCCGAGAGTATGGCCCTTGGACACCCTTTTAGCTCAGTAATGAAGTCACTCCCAAGGTTCACCCTTCAGCCAAAGATTAGACAGCCCCGTAAAACAAAACAAGACTAATGGGGCAATGACTAGAAGGCAGGAGGGGACAGGAAAGCTGGGAATAAGGAACCCAAGGTCGAGAAGGGACAGTGTTGACATGTCGTGGGGTTGTTAACCAATGTGATAAAACAATATGTGTACTAACTGTTTAATGAGAAACTATTTGTTCGTAAACCTTCATCTAAAGTACAATAAAAAAATTTTTTTAAAAATAGATAAAAGACCTAAATGTAACAAACCTAAAACAATGAAGATCATGGAATAAAAAGTAGGGACAACACTAGGGGCCCTAATATGCAACATAATTAGGGTACCAAACATAACCAAAAATTCAGAAACACAAGAAGATAAACTAGGTAACTGAGAAGTTCTAAAAATTGAACATTTATGCTCATCAAGAGACTTCGACAAAAGAGTGAAGAGAACCTACTGACTGGGAAAAAAATGTTGGCTATGACATATCTGACAAGTGTCTAATCTCTAAAATTTATAGGAAATTTCCAGACCTCAACAACAAAAAGACAAACAATCCAATTAAAAAATGGGCAAAGGACATGATCAGACACTTCACCAAACACGACATTCAGGCGGCTAACAAACACGTGAAGAAATGCTCGGGATCATCAGCCATTAGAGAGATGCAAATCAAAACTACAATGAGATACCATCTCACCCTGGCAATAATGGCACTGATCACAGAAAAAAGAGAAAGAAAACAAAAAGTACTGGCGAGGTTACCGGGAGATTGGAGCTCTTATAGACTGCTGTTGGGAATGTAAAATGGTACAACCGCTATGGAAAATGATACGGCGCTTCCTTAAAAAGCTAGAAATAGAATTACCATATGATCCAGCAATCCCACTCCTAGGTATATATCCTAGAGAAATAAGTGCTGTAACATGAATAGATGTGCACAGCCATGTTCATTGCAGCATTATTCACAATAGCAAAAAGATGGAAGCAACCTAAATGCCCAGCAACAGATGAATGGATAAACTGTGGTACATACACACAATGGAGTATTACAAAACAATAAAGAATAATGATGAATCCAGGAAACATCCCACAACATGGATGAGTCTGGAGGACATTATGCTGAAAAATCATAACACTGAAGCAGCACGGGTCCTTGAGTCACTGTATGGACGTCTGTGGCCCTGGGGAGTCACCTGAACCCTCAGTAGAATTTGTGTAAATGATAAAGAAATCTTTGTTGTGTTAAACCACTGAGATTTTGAGGTTGTTACACAGTATAACAGTCTAGCCTGACTAATGTACTCTAGAACAGTGTTTCTGAAAGATTTTTGATGATTAGCCACAATAAGAAATGTATTTTACATTGTGAGCCAGTACACACACACACACACACACACACACACACACACACACACATACACCCTCTACAAACAAATATTTCAGGAAACAATAAAAACCAGTTGCCATCAAGTTGACTGTGACTCATGGTGACCCCATGTGTGTCACAGAAGAACTATGCTCCGTAGGGTTTTCAATGCTGATTTTTCTGAAATAGATCACCAGGCCTTTCTTCCAAGATGCCTCTGAGTGGACTCCAACCTCCAACCTTTCTGTTAGCAGCTGAGTGTTTTCATCACCAAGGATCTCCCAGGAGATGATACTTATCTATAACATGTGTTCTGTTCTCTTCTAGTCTTAAAAAGATGCTGCTCTTGACCTTCCTAAACTGATTTTATAACACCTGAGTTTGAAAAATGCTGCTCTAGATCATAATTTGTATGTGATTTATATGCTAATTATAAGCCTTTCATGAATATTTATTAAAGCAAGTTTTCTAGACTTCTCTTTGCAGCTTTTTATTATGTCGTGCTAGAATGGTTGGAAGTGTTTTTATGTAATATATTGCACATCCCACATAATTTCTGGAAGGTAATATTTTATTGTTGAGCCTCCTAATTTACATGTCTTAAATTTTCTTATAAAATTTTGTCACAAGGAGTAACAATGTTAACATGATTAATCATTATTTGCTTATTTTCATTTTTAAAATAAATGACTATAAATAACTGTCTCTTGCATTAAGATCAGGAATATCATAAAAACATCACTAGCTAGACATTTTTTAGTGTTAATACTGATGCCAAAAATGAAAGAGACCAAGTATTTATATATAGCACTATATATATATATTTTTATATACTGTATACTCATATCAAAACTTGCCATTTTGATTAAGAAGCTGATAAGTTACTCTCTAATTTCATAAATTATACAACTGTGAAAATATGGGCAACTATTTTATATTTTTGCTGCTATATAGGACATTTAATGTTTATACAGAGAGCTGCAAAATTACGGAGGTGATGTAATGGGAATAGATGAACATTTTCACCTGAATTTCCAGTGGCCTTTTTCTTCAGCCAGAATAATCTTGATATATTCTTTGAATATTCTTTTAGAAATGAGTATGGTATCTTTTCTTCAATAAATAAACATACACACATTTTAGGTAATGTGTGTATATACATTTATACAAGTGTGTGTGTATATATTCACACACATATATACACACATGTATATAGTCTACATATGTATGTATATATTTCTGTGTGCAGTTATACACATGCACACATAGTATCCTTTGGTTTATTTTCAGACCACTAATGTGAAATGAATTTTGGATGATTTCCATTATTTTTTTTCTTTAAATCTGAACTGGTTTAAAAAGACCTTCACAACAAGTAATAAATTTCTTTAAAAAAAATCATAAATATTCTTACACTTTAAAGCATTATATAGATCATAGGTGTTAGAGAAGACACAATCTCATGTTAACATAGGGGGGAAAAGAAAAAAATGTATTTTCCAGACTGGCATTTTCCAGACTTTTCTCTTAAAGTTGCTCCCTTTGGGGAACTGAAACCTAGAACAGTACTGGCTTCAAGTAAAGGAACTCTAGGCTTAGCGACAGGCTCCCAGGGGAAGGGTGAGTTGGAGCCAGAAATGGTTGAGAAGGAATTGGTGGGCATTGGGACTGGGGATGAGAGGCCAATCCTTGGGTAGGAAAACATAGTGACAACAGGTCAGAAAGCATTTCTATTTGGTAATGGAATAGTGGAGTATCTTTTTGGGTTGGCAGCTATTTCCTTTGGGCTGTATGTTAACACCCTTGAGGATTTGTGGTTGGCAAGATGGTAACCATTTGCTTTCCCAATAGAGGTCTTCTCTTGCTTTCTTCAGGCTTCAAGTTACCAGTGGCGAGCTAGTCCTCATCTTCTTGGCAGAAGATGGAGGTCCATGTGGAGATGCTCATATCTTCACACAGGCCCTCCATCCCCTCATATACCTCTTCCAGAACAGAAGCTATTTCCCCAACACATCAAAGAAATCCTAACACGTGGGAGTCAGATACTTCGCTCCAATTATATTTTTTTGGAAATCAAAACCCAAGTATATATTTGTAAAGCTGTCAAAAATACCAACCTCTTCTCTCACATCAGATTACCAAAAACCCATTGCCATCGAGTCGATTCCAACCCATAGCAACCCTATAGGGCAGAGTAGAACTGCCCCATAGGGTTTCCAAGGAGCGCCTGGTTCATTTGAACTGCCGACCCTTTGGTTAGCAGCCATAGCTCTTAACCAGTACACCACCAGGGTTTCCACATCAGATTCAGATGCCCCAAGGTGACTTAGGAAAAGGAATGTTCCTGATTTAAAAACTACTAAGCTGCTTTTCACAGACGTGTTGCCAGACCTGCCTTACCTGTTTTTCTTTTGGACAGCTATGTGAGGAGCCCCAGAAAACTGGGACAGGGATGAACTCTATACAAACTGGGGGTAATGTGGGCTGCTCTTGCAGATTTTTCCTTTACTGAGAGCAGCAGCCAGTGCAGGACAACCAAGCACTTACATTTGGTGTTTACCATGCTGGCTGGGCAAGGGGAGCTATGGCCTTGGGGTTGGTGGTAACATTTCCAATCCTTGTGCTTTCTGAGTCTCTTTCCCCATCCAATAATTAGAACTGTCTACCAATGACATCTTTCAAATCATGGCACCTTAATCGATGTCACTGACCTGTCTTGCTAAGTTCAAAACACCTTTCCCCAAAGGACTGGCAGCATCTCTGGTCGTTTACGAAGCTCAGAGCTCACCCTCTGTCATAAGCTTCCATTTTCTTTTTATATCACAGGTCCTCCATTGAGACTACTGAAAAACATTCTTGAAGTCCCTGTGTGTGGCTTTTTAAATTAACTTTTTCTCTTCTCAGATACGAAAAAAGTAAGGGGAAAGCTGTCCTAGTTTTGTTTTCAATATACCACCTATTCAAATGACACAAGTAAAGAAGTTAGAGTCACACATAGGACATGGAGGGGGTGAGGTGGGAACACTATATATTTGTGGCATAGAATAAAAAAGATTGCTTCCATTGCAATGAAGGAATCATTGACAGTGAGCGAAGCATCCGAGTGAGAAGACAGAATCACTTGTCTGGGGTGACAGTCATTGCTGGGCGCCTAACAGAAGTGTGGAGCTAGGGAGGGGTGCCACAGATGGGGAGGGAAGGAGGTGGTGCAGACAACCGGCGGTGCTAGTTCTTGCTTAGGATGCTCTTGAGGCTTCTCTCCACAGCTTCGTCCAGCTCCTCCTCCAGCTCTTCCTTCTTGGACATGGCTAGCTTGGACTGGTAATCTCTCACAACCTGGTCAATGTAAGGTGCGCTCTGGGTGCCGTGGAGCATCAGGGTCCACTCCTTCAGCACCCCTCTCTGGGGTGTACTGCCGACAAACCCCAGCTCAAGGGTCCAGGTTCCCCGGGCGTCTTCCCCCCAAGTGTGCGTGGTCATGAAGGGCCACTTGTCAAAGCCCACTTTTGAGTCATCATCTCTTGGGCGCCGGCTCAGCAAGATGGATTTGGTGCCCATTGGGGAAGTCATGTTGATGTTCAAGTCTCCTCTCCTGCTGGCGTTGACTGTGATGACGGCTTGGACATGCTCCAGGTAGCGGACGAAATTTTCCTTCCCCTCGCAAGCGTCGGTTGTGAGGGTCAGCACCAATTTGCCAGTGGATGGTATTTTCCTGGGGACAAAGTGATAAGGAGATCTGTTAAGGGAGGGGCACCACAAGTGGCATGAGTTTGAAGGCGCTTTCAGGTAGCATCAAGAGCAGGGGCTTTGAGGTTAATCAGACAGACCTGGGTTTAATTTCCACACTAGCTGTGTGAGCCTGAGCAAGTTACTTGTACTCTTTGAACCTCCTTTTAGAATGAGGAATGGAGCAGATGCTATTGATTCCCCTCCACACATCTCCTAAGTCACCTTTGAGTTCACCTGCAGCTGTAGTTCCATGTACCCTGACTGTTTCCCATCTCAGGCACCTCAGCATCTCTCCTGGGGCTTTTTCCCACACTATGAGAGCTTTCAGTGTTCAGGTCAACCTTTTACCAATGATAGACAGAAGGTGGTGGATAAATACCCCAACTTCCCCAGTGGAACTGAATTTAATTGCCCACTGTGATAAACTTGCTCATTAATGCATGCTTTCTTGGCCTTTTCCCCACTCCTTGTTTCACATCTCCACTTCCTCGCTGGTATTTCCTAGGATCATCTCTCAAAAAGTTATCAGCATCCAAGTCCTGTCTCAGAGTCTGCTTTTGGGGAACCCAGAGTGTGACAGGGTGCCAAATACCTTGATAAAAAGAAGCTATTGCTAATATGATTGTTATCACTAACATAAAAAAAAGCTGAAGTTAGGCTAATTAATCGTGACTTTTTTGAAAGATCAGGAGATTTCAGGGGTCTCTTTGGTCTCAGAGTTGGAACCTCATGGAGGCTTGGTCTAAACATCACCCCAGCTGTCTTTCCATACAACCAATCTCCTTTCTGGAGATGGCTTCCTTCAAATATGAAATATAATAAATCAAGCTACATTTGAGGATTGCATAGTGTAATGGAAAGGCTCCAGACTTTGGGAACAAACCTATTTGAATTACAATTCTGCTTCCACACGTACTAACCATGGGAATTTGGATAAGTTATTTAAGTACTCTAAGCCTCAATGTCATTGTGGGGTAATTTTTGTGAGGTTAAAGAAACCAATGTATGCATGGGATTCTGGGAAGATGGCAGCATAAACAGACCATCATTCTGACACTCCTCCACAAATACAATGAAGAAATAGTGCTCGGCTTTGAGGGACTCTGAATCAAAGAGCAGAGGAAAGCAGTTGGGGATTACAGATAGGCAAGAGTCAATGAATCCATAATGAGTTGCACGCGGTACAAAAATTGCTTCTTCCACTGTCCCTGCCCTTCCCCCCAGCCATGTGCAGGCTGCCAGAATCTATGAACTGGGAAGTGGCCCTAGTAAAAGAGCCAGCTTCCCTAACCATCACACCCCCTGCCTGTACAAAGAGACAGGACTCCAAGCTTCTGCTCTAAAATCAACAAGACAGACCTCTCCGTGGGTCTGTTTGGAGTGTGCCAACATCTCCCCCACACAGGCACTGCTGGCTGCAAGCTTACTGTGAATTACTAAAGAAGCCCCTTACAGTGGAACCTGCTCTCAAAGTCAACACACTACCTGCCTCCCTGTGCACGCCATAGCTAAGGCCTCTGAAACCAACAGGACAAACCTCCTGGGGAGTCAGTTATGGTCTATCTGCTCCCTCTTCTAGTTGGCACTGAGAACTGCTGACTAAGGCTGCTGTGTGCTAGGAATCAGGCATCTTAAGAGGAGGCCAACCCACAGCCAAGCTACTACATGGGGATCTCTGATAGCAATAAGGCAGACCTCCCTGGGGGTCCATTTGAAGTATAACAACCCCTCCCCAACCCAGAAACTGTCAACGACTAGCAGGCTGTGAATTGCTACGGAAAGCCCCTTCAGCAGAGTCTTCTCCCATAGCACTCTACCTGCCTCCCTGCACACCTCATAGCTCAGGCCTCTGACACCAACAGGAAAATTTCCCTTGGGATTAATTTGGGTTAGGGTGCCCCCACTTCTGCTTTGTGCTGAGGACTCCAGACAGAGGCTGTTGTGTGCTAGGAAGCAGGTGTCTTGAGTGGAGGCTGTACTCATAGCCAACAATTTATCAAGGAGGCTCTGATAGCAACAAGGCAGACCTCTAGGAGGATCTGACTGGAGTGTGACACTCCCTCCCTCACCTGGTAACTATTGGTTGCCAGGCTGTTGCAAACTGCTACAGAAGGCCCCTGCAGTGGAGCCTGCTCACATAGTCAGCACTCTACCTGCCTCCCTCTTCACCCCATAGCTCAGGCCTCTGAAACCAACAGGACAGACCTTCCCGGGAAAAACTTCTGGTCTGTCTGCTCCTCTTTCTGGTCAGCACTGAAGACTATTGACTAAGGCTGCCGTGTGCTAGGAAGCAGGCATCCTGAGTGGAGGCTAGACCCACAGCCAACACTCTACGGGGTAAGCTCTGATAGCTACAAGGCAGACCTCCCTGGGGGCCCATATGGAGCGTGACAACCCCTCCCCAACCTGGTAACTGTCAGATGCTGTACTAATATGAACTCCTACAGAAGGTTCCCTACAAAGGAGGCAGGAGGAGGGTCACCTAAGTGGAGACTGCTTCTCCCACCACCACAGGGCCACTGGGGCTCTGAAACCAACAAGACAGATCTCTCGGAGGTACTTCTGGGGAGTGCCAGCCCCTCCTCCCCCTGAAATGAAGGAAAGCCTGCCCATGCTTCCCTTGAATGCCAGCTCAGATATGAGGAGCCCCATAGAGCAGAGAAGGAAGCCTTGGGCAAAACCGAAGGACAACACCCAGCCCAGAAGCAGGCTCCCGGTGAGTGGGTTTTCCGACTAAAAACGTGGTTGCAGAAACAGACGCAGGAAGGGAGTAATAACCAGAAAGAGAGGACTGTGCCCCCTGGTGGACAGACAGATTAATGCATGATATCTCGCCTGAGTAGTGGTGCCTGTTGGTGGACAGATTGACCACAGTATATTCTCTAGTGTGTTTGGGAGACATTGAAAGTTGAAAACCGACATCTGGAACTTTCAAATCCTAATTAAACCAGGGAGGGAGAAGGAGCTATCACAGACAGAGAGAGAGGAAATGGTAAGTAAAAGCCAAAGGCTCTGCCTGCCTAAGAGATTTTTGCAGAAAGTAGCATAGGTAAAAACATAAAATACTGGAGAGAACTGAGAAAGCTAACATCTTCAAAAATCCCAATACCCCAACAAAAAAACACAAGACACACAAAGAACAGAAAAACGATGGCCCATCCAAATGAACATGACAAAAGGTGTGAAAGTGCATCTAGGGATGGATGACCAAATAATGAAAAATAAAGAAAGAATATAATACAACAATGTAAACATAATTTATGGGACAACAAGAGACCTAATATATGCATCATGGGAATTCCAGAAGAAGATAAGAAAGAGAAAGGTACAGAAAGAATATTTGAAGAAATAATGACAGAAAATTTCCCCAACCTAACAAAGGACATGAATCTACAAATCCAAGAAACACAAAAAACCCCAAGCTGGATAAAACCAAAGAAATCTACAGCAAGACACATCATAGTTAGGCTCTCAAAAAGTAAAGATAAAGAGAGATCCCTGAAAGCAGTGAGAGAGAAGCCAACAGTCACATACAAAGGATCCTCAACAAGATTAAGTGCTGATTTCTCCCCAGGAACATCGGAAATGAGAAGGCAATGGAATGGAATATTTAAAATACTGAAAGAAAAAACTGTCAACCAAGAATACTGTACCCAGATAAACTGTCCTTCAAGAATGAGGGTGACATTAAAATATTTCCAAACAGAAGCTGAGAAAGTTCATACCTACCAGACTGGCCCTACAAAAAATACTAATGTGGGTTCTGTAGATGGAAGGGAGAAGGCATTAGAAAGTAATTCAAAGACACACAAAAAGAAAGATCCCTAATAAAGGGAATTGTATGGACAAGCATAAGGGCAAGTAATAAATTATTCATGCTTGATAACTCTAATCGTTTTGTCCTTCATGCTTTTTAATGACAAATGTACCAAAAACAGGGATAAAATTATGTTACAGGGCACATGAAATATAAAGATGTAATTAGTGACAACAACAACAAAAATGGGGGAGGAGGGCAGGAGGAATGGAATAAGTATAGAATTCCCTGTATGTTATTGAAGTTAAGTTGTTATGAACTTACCCTATGTTGTTATAATACAAGCTGTTAAATGCAATAATCATGGTAACCATAAAAAAATCTAAAAAACATACAAAAAAGAAAAAGAGAAGGAAACCAAAAGGAGTCACTACAATAAAACAACACAAAAGCAAGCAGTAGTAAAGGACAAAGACAAAGAAGGCTTAATACACACACACACAAAAACAAATCACAAAAGGAACAAGTAAGTCACTTCTTATCAGTAATTACAGTGAATGCAAATGGCCTAAAAGATCCGATCAAAAGGCAGAGAGTGGCAGAATGGATTTTAAAAAAAACACGATCCTACTATATAATGTTTACAAGAGACATACCTTAGACTCAAGGACACAATAGGTTGAAAGTGAAAGGATGGGAAAAATATTCCATGCAAATAATAAAGAAAAGAGGGCTGGAGTGGCAACCTTAATATCAGACAAAGTAGACGTTAGGACAAAAATCTTTCAGATGAGATAAAGATAGGCATTATATAGTGATAAAAGGATCCATTAATCAAGGAGATATAACAATCATAAATATATATGTACCCAAACACTGGAGCACCTAAATATATAAACACTGATAGAATTGAAGGGAGAAATAGATGACACTAGAATAACAGTAGGAGATTTCAGCACACCACTTTCAATATTAGACAGAACATCTAGAAAGAAGATCAACAAGGAAACAGAGGATCTGAATGACACTCTAAACCAACTAGACTTAACAAACATATATAGAATACTCCACCCAACAACAGTGCAATATGCCTTCTACTCCCATGCACATGGATCATACTCCATGATAGACCACATGTTAGATCACAAAGCAAGTCTTGATAAATTTAAAAAGATTGAAATCACACAAAGTATTTTCTCTGACCACAATAGAGTGAAGCTAGAAATCAATAACAGAAAAAAACAAACAACAACAACAACAACAACAACAAAAAACTGGAAAATAAATAAACATATGGAAATTAAACAAGACACTATTAAACTACAAATGGGTCAAGGAGGAAATCAAAAGAGAAATCACAAATTTCCTGGGGTCAAATGGAAATGAAAGCACAACATACCAAAACTTATGCTCTGCAGCAACAGCAGCACTCCGAGGGAAACTTATAGCAATAAATGCCTTCATGAAAAAAGAAGGAAGATCTGTAGTCAACAGCCTAACTTGACAACTCCAGAAACTAGAAAGAGAAGAGCAAACTAAGCCTAAATTTACCAGAGGAAAGGAAATAACAAAGACCAGAGTAGAAATAAATAAAATCAAAAACAAAAAAACAACAGAATCAATAAAATCAGAAGTTGGTTCTTTGAAAATTAAAAAATATAAATATATATTTTAACAATTATATATATTTATATATAATTTTTGTATATTTTATATGAATCTTTAAAAATATATAATTAAATTTTATTTAATTGACAAATCTTCAGCTAGACTGACAAAGAAGAGAAAAGATGCAAATAACCAAAACAAGAAATGGAAGAGGAGACATTTCAACTGACTCAATAGAAATAAAGACAATTAGGACAAAATTTTACTAAAAATGGTATGGTAAAAAACTGGATAACCTAGATGAAATGGACACATTCTTAGAAGCACACAACCTACCCAAACTGACTCAAGAGGAAATAAAAAATCTCAATAGACCAATAATAGGTGAAAAGATCAAATCAGTGATCAAAAACCTTCCAACAATAACAACGAAAGTCTTGGACCAAATGGTTTCACTGGGGAATTCTACCAAACATTTAGAGAATTGATGCCAATACTGTTTAAACTCTTCCAAAAGATGGAAAAGGAAGGGGCATTCTCTAATTCATTCTATGAAGCAAACATAACCCTGATACCAAAACCAGACAAAGACACCAAAGAAAAGAAAACTACAGGCCAATATCTCTTGTGTATGTAAATGCAAAAATCCTCATAGAATACTAGCAAACAGAATCCAACAGCATATTAGAAGAGTCATACATCATGACCAAGTAGGATTTATTCCAGGAATACAGAAATGGTTCAACATTAGAAAATCAATCAACATAATACACTACATCAATAGAACAAAGGTAAAGAACCACATGATTATCACTATGGATGCAGAAAAAGCATTTGATAAAATCCAACACCCTTTCTTGATGAAAACCATCAAGAAAATTGGAATAGAGGGAAAATTCTCAATATGATTCAGGGCATATATGAAAAGTCAACAGCCAACATTATACTTAATGGAGAAAGACTGAGAGCTTTCCCCTTGAAATCAAGAACAAGACAAAGGTGCCCACTCTTATCACTTCTATTCAATATTGTATTAGAAGTCCTAGCTGGAGCAATAAGACAAGAAAAAGAAATAAAATGTATCCAGATTGGAAAAGAAGAAGTAAAATTATCTTTATTCATGGATTATATGGTCCTATATATAGAAAATCCCAGAGTCCACAAGAAAACTTTTAAAGCTAATAGAGGAATTTAGCAAAGTTGCAGGGTACAAAGTCAACAAATAAAAATCTGAGTTTCTATACACCAGCAATGGGAAATCTGAAAGAGAAATTAGGGAAATAATTCCATTTACAACAGCATCTAAGAGAATAAAATACCTAGGAATAAACCTAACCAGGGATGTGAAGGACTTATATAATGAAAATTATAAAACACTGCTGAAAGAGACTAAAGAAGACTTAAATAAATTGAAAGATATTCCATGTTTTTGGGTTGGAAGACTTAATATTGTTATGATGTCAGTAATATCCAAAGTGATCTATAGATTCAACACAATTCCAATCAAAATTCCAACAGCCTTCTTTACAGAAATGGAAAATCCAATCCTCAACTTTATATAGAATGGCAAGAGGACTGGAATAGCTAAAGCAATGTTGAAAGAGAAGAACAAAGTAGAAGGCCTCAAGCTTACTCACTTTAAAACATATTACACAGCTACAGTAATCAAAACAGCCTGGTACTGGTATAATGATAGACATGTAGACCAATGGAATAGAATTGAGAGCCCAGAAATAAACCCACACATCTATGGTCAACTGAATTTTGACAAGTGTGCTAAGTCCATTTGATGGAAAAAGAAGCAACCCTTCAATAAATGGTTTTGGGAAAACTGTATTTCCACATGCACAAAAATGAAACAGGATCCATGCTTCACACCACACACAGAAAAACAAATTTCAAATGGATTAAGGACCTAACAGTGAAAAGTAAAACCATAAAATTCTCAGGAAAAAATGCAGGGGCAAGGCTATCCAGCCTAGCTTTTAACAATGGATTATCTAATATAATAACAAAACACAAGCTGTAAAAGACTAAATAAATGGGACCTCGTAAAAATTATAAACTTTTTTTTATCAAAAAACCTCACTAAGAAGTGAAAATCAAGCTGTCGACTAGGAGAATATCTTTGGAAACCATATATCCAAAAAAATTTAATAACCAAAATATATATAAAATTTTGACAACTTAACAACAAAACGACAACCCAATCACAAAATGGGCAAGGAATTTGAATAGACATTTCACCCAAGAGGACATTCACATGGCCACCAAACATATGAAAAAATGCTCAACGTCATTAGTCATCAGAGAGATGGAAATCAAAACCACAATGAGATACCATTTCACTCCCACTAGGATGGCTAAGATAAAACAAAAACAGAAAATAATAAACGTTAACGAGGATGCGGAGGAACTGGAACCCTTATCCATTGCTGGTGTGAATGCAAAATGGTACAACTATTTTGGAAAACAGTGCGACAGCTCCTCAAAAAACTAAAAATAGAACTACCATATGACGCAGCAATTCCACTCCTAGATAGATACCCAGAAGACCTGAAAGCAGGGAACTCAGAAACTTGCACACCAATGTTCATTGCAGCACTATTCACGATAGCCAAAAGATGGAAACAACCTAAATGTCCATCAGCAGATGAATGGATAAACAAAATGTGATTCATACATACAATGGAATACTACTCAGCCAGTAGAAGAAACAGAGTCTTCATACATGTTACAATATGGATAGAGCTTGAAGACTTTATGCTGAATGAAAGAAGCCAATCACAAAAGGCCAAATATTGTATGATCTCACTTATATAAAAAGACAAGAAAAGGCAAATGTTTAGAGATCAAAGTTTATTAGTGGTTATTAGAGGCGGAGGGGAGGGGGAAAGGGAGGGTTAATAGTGATGAAAAAAATCACAGTGTGTAAGGGTAGGGTTGCATACTTGATTATTGTAATTGCTGTCAGTAAGTTGTACACCTGTAAAAAGTTGAACTGGCAAAAGTTGTGTGATAGATATAATTACCACGACAACACCAAAAAAAGAGTAGCTGCTGAGGGAGCTTATATACAGCCTCATGGGATTTGGCTCCTTGGTTTGGAGGTTTAGGATTATGGTTTCATGGGACATCCCAGTTAATTGCCCTAAACATGTTTAGTGCTTTTGTTCTATTTCCCAGTTGTTAGCGGAGTGCCTGGGTTTTTTTTTTTTTTTAATTGTACTTTAGGTGAAGGTTTACAGAACAAATATTTTCTCATTAAACAGTCAGTACACATATTGTTCTATGACATCAGTCAACAACCCCACGACATGTCAGCATACTCCCTTCTCGGCCTTGGATGACCTTTTTTTTGGTGAAAATATACATAGCCAAAGACACACCATTTAAAAAATTTCTACATGTACAATTCAGTGACATTGATTACATTCTTCCAGTTGTGCTGCTATTCTCACTTTAGATGAAGGTTTACAGAACAAAGTAGTTTCTTATTAAATAGTTAGTACACATATTGCCCTATGACAATGGTTAACAACCCCACTACATGTCAACACTGTCCTTACTCAACCTTGGGCTCCCTATCATCAGCCTTCCTCTCCCCTCCTGCCTTCCAGTCCCTGTCCCTGGACTGCTGTGCCTCATCAGTCTCGTTTTGTTTTATGGGGCTGTCCAATCCCCAGGTGAATGGTGAACCTCAGGAGTGACTTCACCACTGAGCTAAAAGGGTGCTGGGGGCCATACTCTCGGGGCTTCTCCAGTCTCCATCAGGCCAGCAAATCTGGTCCTTTTTTTGTGTTAGAATTTTGTTCTACATCTCTCTCCAGCTCTGTCCAGAACCCTCTGCTGTGATCCCGGTCAGAGTGGTCAGTGGTGGTAGCTGGGCACCATCTAGCTGTACTGGACTCAGTCTGGTGGAGGCCTTGGTAGCTGTGGTCCATTAGTTCTTTGGACTAATCTTTTCCTTATATCCTGTTCTCTTCCTTCTCCCTTGCTCCTGAAGGGGTAAGACCAGTAGAGTATCTTAGATGGCTGCTCACAGGCTTTTAAGACCCCAGACGCTGTGCCTGGGGTCTTAAAAGCTTGCAAATGGCCATCCAAGGCACAATAATTGGTCTCTATTTGCCTAGAATAACAGAGGAAGAAGGAGAGTCAGGAATAGGAGGAGGATATGGAGTGTGTGGGTAATTGCCTCCATTGCCATCACCAGAAGAACTGTGTGGTGCCTGGCTATGATTACTGAACGTTTTGATCAAAGATTGTGTACAAGAATCCTGATCAAAAAGAGGAAAATGCGGAACAGAATTTAAAATTCTCATGGAATCCAGACTTTCTGGAGGTGTGGGGGCTGGGTGAACCCCTGAAACTATCGCCATGAGATAATATTTAAAACTGAAGCCAAACATATCCCTGAAGTCTTCTTAAAAGCAAACAATAGTTTAGCTCAATTAGTAAAAAATGTCTACACTGAGCATTATGGTCTTTTAAGAACTATCTACTTGAGATCAGTTGACAACAGCAAATCGAAAGATTAGATAGGAAGCTCAGGGGGCAGTGAGTTTACGTTAACGGGATGGAGGGAACTACTCAGAAAAACACGGTGAGAATGGTTGCATAACTCAAAGAAAGTAATCAGTGTCAAAGTGTACATGTAGAAACTGTTGAACTGGTGTATGTTTTGCTGTGTATATTCTCAACAACAGAATAAAATTTAAAAAAAGAAGACAATTTATGAAAACATTGAGGACAATGCCAAGCATATGGTACCAATTACCCTTCCCTGTCTCTTTGCCTGTGTTAATATCCTCCCTTGACATGGCTTTTGTTTGGGGGCACAAAATGGCAAATGTTTTAAACACACATCCATCAAAAGATGCAGGTCACACATCCAGCTCTGCACCAAGCTTTGTTCCTGCATTGCCCTTTGACCCAAGGCCACGAAACTGGGAGGGCTGTTGAAGCTTACCATACAGCTCATTAACAAAGAAATTAAGAAAATATTCTTAGTTTTCATGGTGTGCTTCTGTGTACACTCCGCATGCATGCTGATGCTGAGTGATGCAAGAAGCATCCACTGGTCATGGAGGTCCAGTGAATGGTGGTAGCGGTGGGGTCTCAAGTGCCCAGGCTCTTGAGAAACCATCCAGTTTGGTAGAGATCAGGCATTAGGACAGCTTTGGAACTGAGAGTGCAGAGTGCCACTACCTTGACTCTAAAAGAAGATGCTTTTTGCTCTGAACAAGATCAGAAGCATGATAGGTGAGCTGATAAATGACTAAGATATTTAGATTTCCAGTCAGCAGGCAGAAAGCTGTGTGCGGTAGGACAAAAAGACTAAGGGTCCAGTCAGGGGCAAGGCATTGGAACTGTCTGAGACTCATTTTTCTTACCTATAAAATGGCGATATTAATTCCTACCTTGAAGTGTGGATATGAACATAAAATTTATTTTGTCTATACTGTTGTTGTTGTTAGGTGCCGTCGACTTGGTTTTGGCTCATAGTAACTCTATGTACAACAGAAAGAAACACTGCTCGGTCCTGCGTCATCCTCATGATCGTTGTTGTGCTTGAGCCCGTTGTTGCAGCCACTGTGTCCATCCATCTCATTGAAGGTCTTCCTCTTTTTCACAGACCCTCTACTTTACCAAGCATGATGTCCTTCTCCAGGTACTCGTCCCTCCTGATAACATGTCCAAATTGTGTGAGACAAAGTCTTGTCATCCTGGCTTCTAAGGAATATTCTGGCTGTACTTCTTCCAAGACAGAATTGTTTGTTCTTTTGGCAGTCCATGGTTTATTCAATATTCTTAGCCAATGCCATAATTCAAAGGCATTAAATCTTCCTTTGTCTTCGTTATTCATTGTCCAGGTTTCACATGCATATGAGGCAATTGAAAATACCATGGCTTGGGTCAGGTGCACCTTAGTCCTCAAGGTGACATCTTTGCTTTTTAACACTTTAAAGAGGTC
>NW_004443978.1:11124039-11175840 GCF_000243295.1 Trichechus manatus latirostris
GACAACTTTAATCTTTTCTTTGTTTATCATGATGTTGCTTATTGGTCCAGTTGTGAGGATTTTTGTTTTCTTTATGTTGAGGTGTAATCTATACTGAGGGCTGTGGTCTTTGATCTTCATCAGTAAGTGCTTCAAGTCCTTTTCACTTTCAGCTGCAAGGTTGTGTCATCTTCATAATGCAGGTTGTTAATGAGTCTTCTTCCAATCCTTATGTCCCCTTCTTCTTCATATACTCCAGTTCCTTGGATTATTTACTCAGTATACAGATTAAATAAGTATGGTGAAAGGAAACAACCCTGACGCACACCCTTCCTGACTTTAAACCATGCAGTATCCTCTTGTTCTGTTCAAACAGCTGCCTCTTGATCTATGTACAGGTTCCTCATGAGCACAATTACATGTCCTGTAATTCTCATTCTTTGCAACATCATCCGTAATTTGTTATGATCCACACGGTCAAATGCCTTTGCATAGTCAATAAAACACAGGTAAACATCTTTCTGGTATTCTCTGCTTTCAGCCAGGATCCATCTAACATCTGTAATGATATCCCTTGTTCCATGTCCTCTTCTGATTCCAGCTTGAATTTCTGGCAGTTCCCTGTCAATGTTCTGCTGCAACTGCTTTTGAATGATCTTCAGCAAAAAAGAAAAAAATTATATATACGTGTGCACATATATATAATACGTATGTTGTGGTTGTTAGGTGCCATCGGGTCAGTTCTGACTCACAGTGACCCTACATACATCAGAACGAAACACTGCCCAGTCCCGCACCATCCTCACATTCGTTGTTATGTTTGAACCCATTGTTGCAGCCACTGTGTCAATCCATTTAATCCAGGGTCTTCCTCTTTTCTGCTGACCCTCTACTTTACCAATATGTATATAAACACGCTCACATAATATTTTACAAATATCTACAGCATCCTTGTCCAGTAGAACTTTCTGTGATGAAAGAAGTATTCTATATATTTGCTGTTCAATACAGTAACCACTGGCCACATGTGGCTAATAAGAATTGAAATGTGGCTAGTGTAAATAAGGAATAGAATTTTTAATTGTATTTAATTTTAATTAATTTATTTGGTTTTATTAAATAGCCACATGTGGCTAGTTGCTTCTGTATCGGACAGCACAGGTCTAAATTGCTTGTGTGATGTTGAGTTTGGATCTGGTAATAACAGTGACCATGACAACAACAAAACCTAGGCAATCTCCCGGGCTCCTGTGTCAAGGATGTTCCATTTGCCCTGGCTAGCGTAGGACAGATTGGGGTGTGTGGAGAGGCCAGAGCTCACACAGGTACCCGCGGGAGTCTGGTTGGTTAACACCATGGAGGAACTGCCTGCTGGCCCTGGACTCCAGGTGAGCTGGTCACTGAGTGCACAGGCGCTGGTTCTCCAGAGAGGAGGACATTGTGCTCGAACTCTCCCCTGAATTTTAAGTTACTTTGAATTAAGTTAAAAGCCTGATGCGAATTCCAGAAGCAGCAGGATTGACAGAGAAAGAAGATACACCTCTCACAGGTAAGCAGGCTTCCTGGCACTTCCAGGCGCTGTATTTGCCAGGTGTTTCTTGTTGACTCCTTATTTGCTTGTTTGCATTTTCTGATTTTCCTACAGTGACCACAGATGGCTTTTATAAAAAGAGAAGCAGTAAAGTTCATTCTTATTTTAAAGAAAAAAAGAGAGACATGCTCAGGGAAGTGTCTGTTTATACCCGTTGCCGTCAAGTCAATTCCGACTCATAGCAACCCTATAGGACAGAGTAGAGCTGCCCCATACGGTTTCCAAGGAGCACCTGCCAGTTTATAAGAAGGTTGAAATCGAGGATGCTTGTTTGTGGTACAAAAGGAAGCTCTGCAGAGACCTTTTAAATAGCCACAGGGTGTTAGTGCCAGGACTTACCTACTGCAGACAGTGAGGCATGCAGCCAGAGGTGTAGGAGCTACTCCTGAATGGTTAGAGATTATGTACAAAGCCTAGTGTCCAAGTCCAGTAAAAGATACTTGGGTGTGGCTCATAACTTTGTTTTATTGCATGTTGTTGCAAATAAGTGGTCAATTGCCTCGTACCTAGAAATAGGTGTTGTTTCCCAGAGAGCCCCGTGGGATGCTATTTCCGTTATGAATCCTCAACTGTAGGATGAAAATACTTATGAAGTTGTAACGGTTTTGTTAGCATAATGCTAGTAATAATAGTAACCAAACCAAACCCACTGCCATCGAGTTGATTCCGATTCTGACTCATAGCGACCCCATAGGGTTTCCAAGGCCGTAAATCTCTACCAAAGCACACTGCCACATCTCTTAGAGTTGCTGGTGGTTTTGAACTACCGACCTTTTGGTTTGCAGTTGATCACTTTAACCACTGCACCACCAGGGCTCTTTATAATAGTAACCTTGAAAAAAACCCTGTTGCTCTCAAGTCGATTCTGGCTCTTAGTGACCCTATAGGACAGAGTGGAACTGCCCCATAGGGTTTCCAAGGAGGGGCTGGTGGATTTGAACTGCCAACCTTTTGGTTAGCAGCCAACCTCTTAACCACTGCGCCACCAGGGCTTCTATAATAGTAACAGTCACCCTTTACTGCATGCCTACATGCCTGCTATGTGGCAGTCACAGAAGAACACCCAACCAGGTGGTCGCTGTGGTGTTGTCTCTTTCCCACGTCATGGCCACAGGTGGGCGTTAACTCACACAGGAAGACACAGCAGCTCAGAAGTGACTGGCCCAAGGCCACACAGCTGGTAGGTGGCAGAGCACACCCATTCCTCTCTCTGCCTTGCTACCTGTGGCATTCATATTGGGGTTTTGTTTCCCCCCTCCTTTACAGAAGGAGTCCCTGGGGGGTGCAAAACGTTAACAGGCTTGGCTGCTAACCGAAAGGTTGGTGGTTCAAGTCCACCCAGAGGTGCCTCAGAAGAAAGGCCTGGCAATCTATTTCCAAAAAATCAGCCATTGAAAAGCCTATGGTGCACAGGTCTACTCTGACACACACTGGGTGACCATCAGTTGGAGTCAACTCAACGTTAGCTCGTTTGGTTTTGGTTTCTCCTACAGAAATATGTTTTGTTTTTTAAGAACTAGAATATATATGTATATATATTTTTCTCATTGTGGTATAATTTACATAGGATAAAGTGCACAGATCTGAATGAGTGCAGCTCATAGCAGGTTTAAACATTTATTTTCAAAGTCCCCTGAATTTCAGAGGGTTGGATCATACGTTTTGCCTAAAGGAGGTAAGCGAACAGTTCTCCATGGTTTATAGGCGAGTGGTCTGTGCTGAGCATTTCACTCTGTGGGTAGCCCATTTGGGGGCAACATGGCCACTGCTGGCCGAGGGGGCAGGCCTGGCTTTGCTCTGCTCCCTCCACAGGCTGGTCGAGCGTGGTGAGTCACAGCCAGCCCCCAGCCTGGTGGAGTGCCGTTGGTCACAGCTAGCTGTATTTTTCCTTCTTTTTTAACTGAGCTCCCTTCACTGACTCTCTTGATAAAATCTCTTCAGAAAACTGCTTTTCAGATTGACTGCTTCTCGGGGGAGATTAATGCTGAGGACGCCCACAAACCTGACAGTCATCCCTCACCCCACCTCAGAAGTGGTTTCTGAGTAGCCCTGCATGGCTGTGACGTCCTCCACCCCTGCCCCTCCATGCTCCAGCCATGGTGAGAAGGGCCTCCCCTGCCACATGGCCCAGCCAGCCCTGGAAGCTCCCTCAGCCTCTCTTCTCAGCCTCTGAGCTCTCCAACAAGCACATACACAGGAACCCTTCTGCACCTGAGAACACAGCAGGTGTGCAGGGGAGTGGCGCAGAGCAGGGCAGGGGCCGAGGGAGCAGAGGACACTGGACGGCACACAGAGCCCCGCCAATGAAGCCTGGACCTCCACTGGTCCTATTCTCACCGTTTAGACATTTTCCTTGTGTCCATCTGGTGCTGGCTGAATGTCCATTCATTCAGAAAATATGTATCAAGTGTCTACTAAATGCCAGACACTATTCTAGGCACCGGTGGAGGGGGGCGTACAGCAGAGAACAAGAGAGACAAGGCCCCGTCCTTGTGGGCCCCATTGAGTTAGCACCGAGCTGGCTCCCCAGTTTCTTTCTGTTAAAAATAACGCTCCTGGTGTCAGACAAAGCTCCTAGCTGGTGTCAGATGTGGGGACAATAACGTCTCTGGGCGTCAGAGTCCTTAACTGTAAAATGATGGACTTGAACAACAAGACTTCCAATGTTCCCTCTAGCTTCAAATTCAATATTTATAGGAATTGTGACAGAATGCTAAATGTCTTCAGAAACTGGGCAATAAATTGTCATTCATCTCAGCAAGTAAGTCGTCATTCATCCCTTTCCCTCCACATGTCTCCCTCCCACCTTCTCTCACAAACACACAGGGCTTGAGAATCCCTGGACATCCATCGGGGTTCTCCATCCTTCCAGTGCAATCTCAGAAGATAAGGGTTGATGCTAACATGCACCACGACTCAGAGGGCCCCAGCGTAGTCCCAGCTGAGTGGTCCCTTAATCCTGCAATGATGCCACCTTTTGGTTAATTGCGAATTACCTGATGTGCAGCTAACTGTAGATATGGCTCCGGGCACTCTGCGCGTGAGGTGCTTGCGCCCCGCCTGCTGCTGGCTTAGCAGTTGTAAATGCACAGATGCTGGACACCTTTCCCTCTTTGTGAGTCTCTGGAAGCCCCTCTTTGTAGGCCTTTCCCTGTTTGCAAGAAAGGACTGAGCTTGCAGGCCCCAGGGCCCTGTAGAATGAATAGGAGGTTGGAGTGGCTGGTTCTGTGAACAAGGGCCTTTACTTTATCTTTCTGAGCCTCCATTTACTCTGTACAATGAGTCCCTGGGTGGTGCAAATGGTTAATGTGCTTGGCTGCTCACCAAGAGGTTGGAGGTTGGCGTTCACCCAGAGGCACCTTAGAAGAAAGGCCTGGCAATCTACTTTCGAACAATCAGCCATTGAAAACCCTATGGAGCACAGTTGCACTCTGACACATGCAGCATGGCTATGAGTCTGAATCGACTCCACTGCAACTGGTAAAAACAAAAAGAAAAAACGAGACTAGTGATGCCAGCCTCCTGTGCGTTGATGAGATGATGGGCAAAGTGCTGGCCCTGGGACGAGGGGTGCAGTCCTAGTAGGTGGTAACTTCAAGGGCTCCCTGCATTCTGACAGGGCTGCCCGAGGGGTCTTCAGGGGAAGGATAAAGCTGTGAAGGGGGCTGGTCACACTCTCTAGCAGTCTCCACTTGTTGACACTCCTTCACGGAGTTGACGGTACTAAATTTGTACTTCCCATTCTGTTTGCACTATTTAACATCCCTCCCGCTGTAGCTACCAGGTATGCCTTAGAGCTGAGCCGACCCACAAGGTACCCACTAGCCTCATGTGGCTGTTTAAATTTAAATTAAGTAAAATAAAATTAAAGAAAACTTTAGCCCCTTATCTCATAGTCACATTTTCAGAGCTCAATAGCCACAGTTATTGGATTAGACAGTGTAGATATAGAAGATTTCCCCCATTACAGGAAGTCTCCAAGCTCTTCCAAATCACTCAAAAAAAAAAAAAAAAAAAAAAAGAGGAAAGGTGAACTCTAACAAGGGAAAGCCAGTTGTCAAAACCCATTCAATGTTTATTTTGGGTAAAGTTAGTTAAGTTGAGTAGGGATTAGCTTTAAATTCCCCATTTGGGCAGTGGTCCCCAGTCTTATCTCTGTTCACTCACTCCCAAAGGAGAGTCTAGACCCCTGCAGGTGACAGGGCCTCCGGAATGGCAGTTATGGAGTTTGGGGAGGGGGCCCCACCCCTAGATGGGTGTTTCAGAGTTCCTGGGGAGCGTGTATTGGAGAAAGCCCCCCTCCCAGGCCCTTCTGATATTCTCAAGCTTCGCACCCTCCATCAGAGAGTCGCTGAGGTACACTGAGAAGCCCTCAGAGGGGTGGGTTCTGGAGTCAGAGTGCCTGGGTTCAAATCCCGGTTCAGCCACTAAGCAGTTGTGTGAACCTGGGCATGCCGTTAGCCTCCCCAAGCCTCTCGCCTCCATTGTACCGACCCTATCAAACTTACACATGGGCTTTGCCTAAGTGTGCAGTGGGCCTGTGTAGCGCCTGAGCACACAGTCAGAGCTCATGGAAGTCAGTGTTGGATAGTGTAAAGAGCCTGGGATTTGGATTCAGATTGGCCTTGCTTCAGGTTCTGTCAGCCCTTTATGACCTTGAGCACATTCCTCATCCTCTCTGCATCTCAGCTTCACCGCCTATAAAACAGTAACAATGACAGTGCACAGCTCTTTAAAATGAGTCCCTGGGTGGTGGAAACAGTTAACATGCTTGGCTGCTAACCCAAATGTTGCAGGTTCGAGTTCACCCAGAGGCACCTTGGAAGAAAGGCCTGGCAATCTACTTCCAAAAAATTAGCCACTGAAAACCCTATGAAGCACGGTTCTACTCTGCCACACATGGAGTCACAAGGAGTCAGAATCAACTCGACTGCAACTGGTTATTTTAACCCAAATTCTCTGTCAGAATGACAAGGTGTACAGTAGCAAGAGAAAGAAAATACAGTGTTTGCAAAAGGTCTGGCACATGCTGGGCACATTGTAGGTGCTTCACCCCGAGGCACAACATGGAACTCGTTTGTTGTTAATGCTTCGAAGTATTCATCACCCTGATGGTGTGAGTGTACACAAGGTTTAGTGGGGCTCATTCTTCTGGAAAGCGTGCAACACAGTAGGTGCCCAACCAAAGTCTGTTCCTGCCTTCACTTACACATACAGCCTCTGTGACCTTGGCCAAATCAATGGACTTGTTGGGCCCTGTGAAGCTGTCTTACCGGGAGTGGGTAGAGCAACAAAAAAGATGTAAGTATGAGGCAGCTTGGGAAAACTTTGAGGACCTCTGCAGAGCAGCTATTTTTATTATAGGACATTTATACCACCATGCAGGACCTGTGTAGTTCTATTTTCTGAGATTACCATAGGGCTAGGGCTGAGCTTTACTTACCCACATAGTCCTGACTAGAGCCATGCCTTATGGGATCATGGATCCGTCCTGTCCAGGGAAATATGTACTCTGCAATGATCCAATCAGTGCCTCACCCTAGGAGCTCATCCAGTGCATAAGGAGACTTGTCCATGGGGGGGTGCTCTCGTCCATGGGGATAGCCTCATCCACAGTGTGGGGGGGCCTCATGATGGGGGGGATGCTTGTTCATGGGGGGATGCTTATCCATGGGGGAATGCTTATCCCTGAGGCAATGCTTGCCCAGATTGTATGCTAATCCATGGGGTGATGCTCATCCATGGGGGGATACTTATCTATGGGGGGATGCTCATCCATGGGAGAAAGCTCATCCATGGGGGAATGCTTATCTATGGAGGGATGCTTATTTATGGGGGAATGCTTGCAGGGGTGGGGGGGATGCAGAATGCTCATCCATGGGAGATTGCTCAACCATGGAGGAATGCTTCCCCAGGGGGGATGCTTATCCGTGGGAAAATGCTCATCTATGGGGGAATGCTTATTCATGGGGGCAATGTTTGCCTAGGGGTGATGTTCATCCATGGGGGGATGCTCAAACATGGAGGATGCTTGCCTGGGGGGATTGCACATCCATGGGGGAATGCTTGCTCCTCGGGATGCTTCTTCACAGAAGGATGCTCAACCATGGGGGGATGTTTGCCTGGAGGGGAAGCTTATCCGTGGGGGGAGGCTCAACCATGGGAGGATGCTCACCTATGTGACTTTAGGCCACGAGGATATACAGTTCAGAATTCACATAAGAATCAGACAATCATTGGATCCAAAATTCTAGGAGACTGTTATCTTTCTTTTCTCCACAGGTGTGAACCAGAAGTGTCTAAAGTCATGGATGAGGGGAAAAGGGGGAAGTTACATTTATTGAGCACCTACTCTGTGCCAGTTTTTCACTTGTCTTGTTAAAGTTTCCCAGCACCTGATGAAGAAGGAGATATCAGCTCCATTTTACTGGTGATGAAAGAGATAAGAGGCTCTTACTTTGTGCTCCATAAGTGACCCATGGACAGAATTCTGGGGATCTAAGAATTTAGATGGAAAAAACTTTGCATCTGAATTTCACTAACCCATAACTGAAATTTAGCCTCTCCTTTGATCATGAATGCAGGCAATACACCACAGTGGTATTAGCACTTCCTCCCACTTTGTAGCCAAAAGCCCAGATATTTCCATATTCTATTATAGCCATTGCAGGTATCTTGAAATAGCATTTTAATCATTATCACTATTTTGAAATTATTCTGGCCATTAGACTTACCACTAGAGTTTTTTACTTAATATGTTAATAAATTTGTTTTAAAAACATTTTTGTAACTGGTTCTCAATATAATTGGCTTCCTTTGTAATCCTATGTATTTTATCTAATGCATTTAAAAACATTGCACTGAGAAGGTGCCCATAGCCTTCACCAGACAACCAAAGGGGACTATGGTACAAATAAAAGGCTGGGAACTGCTGGAGGGTCAGGGCAGTCAGAAGTCTTGTTCACGTTGGCGATGTCAAGATGGGAATCCAGGTCTGGGTAACTGCTACAAAAGCTGCAGAGAACCCAGGACCAAAGGGGAAGGGAGGAGAGGGTACAGTCTGAGAGGTGTCTGACTGTGGCCAGGCTCAGATGACTGACAGAAATGAGGCCGTGGTGGGGGAGGTTAGGGGGCTAGGAGACATATTTGACCATCATTTAAATGACATAGACCACAGAGTTGCATTCTCACAATGGAATACTACACAGCAATGGGAATGAACGCATCACTACTACAGATGATAACTTGGATAAATCTCACCAACATGATGTAGAGGGAAAGAAACTGGCCACAAAAGTGTACGAACCGTGTGATTCTATTTAGATAAAGCCAAGAGCCGGTAAGGCTGATCTATGGTGATAGGAATGAAAAGTGGTTATCTATGGGGTGTGGGGATTAACTAGAAGGGGACATGAGGAAACTTTGTGGGGGGATGTCAATGTTCCATCTCTTGATTGGGTGGTGGTTATCTTGGTATATACATTATCAAAGCTCAAATAATACACAAATTCTATGCATTTCGTTGTATGTAAAGAATATCTCAATTAAAAATAATAATGATAAAAATTGATATTTCCATTTTAACTGATGGATCAACGAAGATAGAGAGAAATTAAATAAGAGGTATCCTTATTGTCCAAATCCTTTTGCCATGATGGGGAAGTTGGAAGGGAAATAGGTACTCTTGACCAGCCCCATGGTTTCTGTGTGGGGAACTCTTTGCTCAGATCCTTCCAAATGGCAAGCCACCTCACTCCAATAAAAATCAAGTCCTTACACTGGCCCACAAGTATAATGAGTAAATAAATAGTGTTACTGTCACACAATGGAGTACTATTCAACAACAATACTATTCAAACTACAAGTACATGCTACAACACGGTCAAATATCACAAACAATTCTGAACTAAAGCATCTAGGCATAAAAGAGAACATAACGTATGATTCAATGTATATTAATATCACTACCAGTCGAACCATGTATGTCAGAGTAGAACTGTGCTCCACAGAGTTTTCAAAATGGCTGATTTTTCGGAAGTAGACTGCCAGAACTTTCTTCTGAGGTGCCTCTGGGTGGACTTCCACCACCAACCTTTCAGTTAGCAGCAGAGCTCATTAACCATTTGCACCACCCAAGGACTCATATTAAGTATAAAGCAGGCAAAATAACATATGGAGTTAGAAGTAAGAATAGTGGTTACCCTTGGGGAGATGATGACTGGAAGGGGCCACAAGGGAGCCTTCTAGGATATTGGTCATGTTCTGTTTATTGATCTGGGTGCTGCTTACACCTAGAATTGTGCACCTACAAAGAAAAAACGGCATAAGCCACTGAAGCAGTTAGGGCTCACACCAAAAAGCAGGAGTTCTGAGTTATACAATTATATTCTATGTTCGTGGCGCCCCTTCGGTTGTGCAGCTCTATAGCTCTGCCTAGAAGCTGGCTGTCCCTGCATCAAATCCAGGCATCTCGACATAGAAAGGAAATTTGATATAGTTGCCAATGTCATGGCGCCGTCTCTGGGACATTTTCCACACGCAGTAGAAGAACTGCCACCCTCACTTACTCAGGGTCCTGCATGGAGCCTCCCACACAGTGAAATCGCTCGGGCACGGTTTTCCAGTCTTTAGCCATTTTCACCATCGAGCCTGCGTCAAGGACCCCGTAGCCAAAGAGGTGATTAAACTCCAGGCCGACCCCATTCCGCCGCCACTGATGGACCTCGTCGTGAAGCTGGTTCCTCTTGGAGGTGAGCACAGTCAGATGCTGCATGTCTCGCCAGGTCAAAGCCAGGCTGGGTATGGGAGGCAGAGGATGAGAGTGCAAGAGAGCAAGGGCAAGGGAGAGAGTGAGAGGGAGAGAAAGGAAGAGAGACACAATGACTGAGATAAGTAACACAGGCCTCTTGTAAGACTTTGGAACATCTGTGAACCCCCAAGTCAAGGGAGGGTTCCATGCACTATTTATAACCATTATGTATGTCAATAAAAACCATCTTCTTGCCTTTCTTATTTAAATATATTTATTTCAAAAGAGAATACTAATGAACTCACTGGAATGGCCAAAATGGAATAGATTGACAATACCATGTGTTGACAAAGATGTTGGAGCAACTGGAATTCACCTACATTGCTAGTAGGAGTGTAAATTATTTCAACTACTTTGGATAACTGGTTGTCTGAATCTTCTAAGGGTGTTCATATGCCTAAGATATGGCCCAGAAATTCCATTCCTAGGTATGTACCCAACAAAAATGTGTGTATATATAGCCACCAAAGGCATGTACTAGAATGTTCATACCCCTGAACTGCAAAGGCCCCAAATGCCCATCTACAATAGAATGAATAAACCAATTGAGATGTAATTATAGAATGGAATACTGTACATGAAAGAGAATGAATGAAACACTACTCTAAATAATACGGATGAATGAATTTCAAACATGCTGACTTAAAGAAGTCAGACATAAAAGAGGACATATTGTATGATTCCATTTGTTTAAAGTATAAAAACAGGTATAACTAAGCTGTTCTGTTAGAATCAGGTTAATGGTCAGCCTTGTAGGGTGATGATTGGAAGGGGACCCAAAGTGGCTTCTGGGTGCTAGTTGTGCTGTTTCTTGTTCTGGTTGATGGATATGTGTGTTCCGTTTATGAAAATTAATAGAGCTGAACTTTGAACTCTTATGATTCATGCACTTTCTTTGTATGTATGATACATATAAAAAATTTAAAAAAGGAAATTCTATTTACTAATATAAATGTGGAACCAATATCACTTAATGTAAAGAATAAAAATAAATATAAATAATTGATATTTTTTAAACTCTAGCTAGATACCTTTCTGTGCCAAGGGTTCTGAGCCTGAGACTGGTTGCTCTTTGTTAAAAAGGAGGAACAGCAAGTGATAGAGAGGTGTTAAAGACACGCAGGCACCAAATTGAGACTTTCTCCTTGATGAATTGACCGTATTGAAAGAGAATTGAAAGGGAATCACTTCTTCACTGTGCAATTCCAAGTTTTAAATGACGTGTTCGTGTCACAACTGAAATCATCTCAGAACACCATTGCATCACTTGGGTTGTGCCATTTGGGTAACTCTGGCCTGGTAGATGGAAGCTGTGGCATGTTTGAGAAGTCTTAGTTTCCAAATAATCCTCCCAAACGTGAAAATGTAGTCATGGTATTTGCAAACGCTGTTCCCTCTGTCTGGAATGCTCTTCTCCATCTCACCCTGGAACACCTTCACTCAGCTTGGAGTACTCAGGTGTTAACTACTTCCAGACATCCCGCAGCATCTTCTCGATGCCTTGGTTATAGCACACATCCTACCACATTTGATACAAACCCCTCTCTCCCATGAAGCTTCCAGTTCTTCTGGGGTAGAGATAATATCTTCAGCACATTTCTATACTGAGTACCCAGGACAGAGCTTGGCACACTGTTTGTCCTGTAAATAAGTGAGTCTGCTTGTAAATGCTATTGTCTTGGCAAATTTGTGCCTCATTTTACTCAGTATCTGTGTTTTTAAAACTACATATTGTGACTCTTTTGTGGGCAAGAAAATCAATCTATTACAGAGGTTCTCTACCTGGGCTGCACATTAAAATTTTTTGGTGGTGGTGGGAGGACATTTAAAACTCCACTGCTTAGACAACACCCCAGACTGATTACATCGGAATCTCTAGAAGTGGAGCCCAGGCTCTAGAAATTGTTACTACTTCCCAGGCCATTCCAATGAACAGCCAAGGTTGAGAATCACTGATGTAATGGATAGGACTATCATTAAAGAAATGAAATAGAATAGAAAAGAATAACAATGTGCATTGCATGTAATATGGGAAACTATTTTTTTTTCTTTTTTCCTTCTCACAGTATAACTTTATTTATTTATTTAAAAATAATATTTTATTGTGTTTTTGGTGAAAGTTTACCCAGCACATTAGGTTCCCATTTGACTATTTCTACACAAGTTATTCAGTGACGTTAGTTACATTTTTCATAATGAGTCAACATTCTCTTTAATTGTGTTCTGGTTGTTCCATTTCCAGTGCTCTAGTTTCCCTGCCCCCTTATCTTCTCATCTTTGCTTTAATTGGTGGGCTTTTGGTCTCATAGAGATGGAATCTTAATGGATCACCATATTCACAGATAATATCCTTTATTTTGTGTGCCAATCTTTTATTTCAATAAAAGATGACCTCAGGGGATAGTTTTGGTTTAAGGTTTAAAGAGTATCTCAGGGTGATAGCCTCAGGGAATCCTTTAATCTCAACTGGTTCAGTAAGTCTGGACTTTTTAAGAATTTGAGTTTTGTTCAATGTTTTTCTCCCATTCTGTCAGGGTCCATCTATTGTGGCCCTGATCAGAACGGTTGGTAGTGGTAGCCGGGAACCATCTAGTTCTTCTGGTCTCAGGGTAGATGAGGCCGTGGCTTGTGTAGGCTAATACTCCTGTAGATTCTTTTTTCCTCTGAGACTTTGGTTTCCTTCTTTCTCTTTTGCTCCTGACTAGTAGAGACCAATAGTTGTATCTTAGATGGCAGATTGCAAGATTTCGAGACTTCAGACGCAACTCACCTCACTAGGATGCAGCACATGAACTCTGTGATACCAGTTGACTGAGTTGTCTCATGAGACTAAGGTCCTAAGCCTTCAAACCCAGAAAACCATTCTCACAAGGTGTTTGGTTATGTCTAAGAAGTATCTGCAACTGTGTTCTCTGTGAATATATATGGGTATACACACGTACCTGTATGTACACATACATATAGATACTTCTATCTGTGCACACATATATAATCAAATGTACCTACCCATATACATATATGCCTATACAGCTACATATGTGACCCTACACTTGTTTTTTTGGTTATTGTTGTTGTTGCTAAATTATGTATGTCATATTCTTTGGCACAAATACCCTTTTCTCTTGTGCGTTTCTTGGTGGCATTGTTTACTTTGGTCAAGCTTGCTCATTATGCCCACATTCTGTGCTACTTTCCCCATCACCAAATATAACAAGCATATACAATCTAGAGAGTGACCCCTCCTCTTCCCCGTCCCCATCCCTGGTAACCACTAATGAACATCAGTCTCTGTATATATATCTATTCTTGTCTTCTTATAAAAATGGGATCATACAATATTTGTCCTTACGTGATTGATTTATTTCACTTAGCATTATGTCCTCCAGATCCATCCATGTTATATTTCACGGACTCATCATTGTTCTTTATGGTTGCTCAGTGTTCCATTATATGTATGCACCACTTTTTGCTTATCCATTCATCCACTGAAGGGCACTTAGGCTGTTTCCATTTTTTTGCTATTGTTAATAATTCTGCAATGAACATAGCTGTGCACATGTCTGTTTGTGTCACTCTATTAGGTCTCTAGGGTATATACGTAAGAGTGGGATTGTTGGATCAAAAGGTAGCTCTATTTCTATTTTTTTGAGGAAATGCCATACTGTTTTCCATAGTGGTTGTACCATTTTACAGTCCCACTAGCAGTGGATAAGAGTTCCAGTCTCTCCACATCCTTGCCAATATTTGTTGTTATCTGTTGTTTTTTTTTTTCGGTGCCATTTTAGCTGGGGTGAGATGGTATCTAATTGTAGTTTGAATTTGCACCTCTCTAATGGCTGATGATCTTGAGCATCTTTTCACGTGTTTGTTGGTCGCTTGAATTCCCTCTTTGGTGAAGCATCTGTTCAAGTCCTTTGATCATTTTTTAATTGGGTTCTTTGTCTTTTTGTTGAAGTTTTCTATATCTTTTAGAGATTAGGCCCTTATTGGCTATATTGTTTCCAAAGATTTTTTTCCCAGTCTGTAGGTTGTCTTATTATTTTTATGATAAAGTCTTTTGATGAGCATAAGCGTTTAATTTTTATGAGGTCCGAATTATCTAATTTGTCTTCTGCTATTTGTGCATTTGTAGTTACGTTTGTTAGCCTTTTTTTTTTTTTTTTAAATAGCAGTCTTCCAGGAACTTTTTTGTTTTAGGTTTAATATTTAGGTTCTTTGATCCATTTTGAGTTAGTTTTTGTGTATGGTGTGAGATATGGGTCTTGGTTCATTTTTCTGCAAGTGGATATTCAGTTTTGCCAGCACCATTTATTAAAGAGACTGTTTCTTCCTTATTGAATGGATTTTGAACTCTTGTTGAAAATGAGTTGTCCATAAATGGGTGGATTTATTTCTGGGTTCTCAATTCTATTCCACCAGTCTATATATCTATCATTGAATCAATACTAGACTATTTTGATTACAGTGGCTGTATAGTATGTTTTGATATTGGGGAGTATGAGGTCTCCTACTTTGTTCTTCATCTTCAATAGTGCTTTGGCTATTTGAGGACTCTTTCCTTTCCATGTAAAGTTGGTCATTAGTTTTTCCATTTCAGTAAAGAAGGTTGTTGTGATTTGTATTGCGATTGCACTGTATCTGTAGACTGCTTTATGTAGTATTGACATTTTCACTATATTAAGTCTTCCAGTCCATTAGCATGGAATGTCCTTTTGTTTGTGTGGGTCTCTTTTAGTTTCTTGTGGTAGTGTTTTGTAATTTTCATTGTACAAGTCTTTTATGTCCCTGGTTAGGTTAACTCCTAGATATTTTGATTATTTTGGGGGCTATTGTAAATGGTATAGTTTTCTTGATTTCCTTTTCGGAATACTCCTTGTTAATGTAAAGGAACCCTACTGACTTTTTTTTTGTGTTGATCTTGTATCCTACAACATTGCTGAGGGAAACTATTTTTTCATGAAGCCTTTGTTTTACATGTGTGGATGGGTATTGGGTTGTAATGCAAAACTTATTTTCCACTAAAAGTCATGGTCATAAAAGTTTATGTGGCTGTCTTCAGAAGTCAAATAATTCAAAGGACTAGGAATAACATAACTCATTTGATAAAATTTCAAGACACACGAAGTTCATTGGCTTAAAGCTTTGAATCAGAGCCAAAAGGTTCTAATTATTCACATGTTCTTGAAATACAGACCTCCTTTTAATGAGAAAGTTTCAAGGAAGGCTGATGCCTTTTTTGAGAAGACTCAGGACATATCTTGGCTCTAAATAGGGTCCTCCAGGACCCAAGTGAATGATGTGAAACTTCCTGACATGGATTCTGGCTAAGAGCTCAGCTCCCTGGTAGGGGAAGTTCAGGCTTCTGAGGGGGCCAGCAGTGGAGTCCCTGTGCTATCCCCACTCAGGTTTGCAGACTGTCGTCCTCAAACCCCTGGCACCAGAATCACTTGGGGGCTAGTGAAAAAGGGAGATTCCTGGCCTCAACTCCAGCTTTCAGGTGCAGCATCTCAAAGGTTGTGGTCTGAGAATTCATACTTAAAATAACTCCCCAGATGATTGCTCTAAGATGGTGGTTCTCAACCTTGACTGCACATGTGATCATCTGGTGACTGTTAACAAATAATGATGTCTTGGCCCAGAGATTTTGAGTCCATGGACTTGTCCAAGCACACAGCAATTCCCATATGCAGCCAAACTTGAGCAAACTCATCCAGGGGAGTATTTCCCAACTTCGAGAACAGCCCTGGTGGCCTTGTTAAAAATACAGCTTTCCAGAGATCTGGATTCTGCAGATCTGAGATGGGCTTGGGAATCTGTATTTTTAACAAGCACTCTAGAGATTCTTATTATCAAGAAACGTGAGAAATGCTGGTCCTGGGGGTCAGCAAGGATCTCTTAGGAAGTAACAAAGGACTTGTATGACTGACTGAATAAAAAGACAGGGAAGTATGGTCTTAGAAGAGAGAAAGTTCTGGAGGGAAGGATCTAGCGTGCAAGCATCTTGCATCCATCTCTGGAGGGCAGAAGCATGGTGCATGATCAGGGCGGGAGGGTCACCGGCAATGAGGTCATAGAGGATGACAGGGTGTTGTTGGCCGTGTTAGAACATTGGACTTTTATAAACATCACCAGGAAGAATGGGATGGAGAAGCGTGGGGATGAAAGGCAGCACTGAACCCCGTCAGAAGGCTGTTGCAGGAATCTGGCTGAGACTTGACCATAAGAAACAAAACTGGAAACTGTCACAAGGCAACAGATGAGTAAGTCCCAGGTGAATTATCAGTAAAGACTATGACCTTCGTGCAGCTAGTGGGAACTCATTGGCTGGGTAGGATCACCAGTAGGACCCTGTGATGTTCAGGAGTAAATGGTTAATTGCTAGCAGACTGGTTTGAGGTCACTCAGGATGGACCAGCTGGTTCTTGTTTCCAAGAGAACAATCACAGAGATCAAAGTGGAACCCAGGGCTTCTAAAAGAGAGGTGATGATGATTAAATTTTCATTTGGAGGGACCAGGCTCCAAAGAGAGTCGTCAATCAGGACAATGTGGAGAAGATCCTGGCCTGAATGGCAGTGAACTTGAGCAAGCAGACTGTGAGGTGCTTGGAAAAGCAGGTTCAAAGCCACTGGAATTCAGTGACTGACAGAATCTTGCATCAGGGAGACTAGGAAGAGCTGTTTCCAGTTAAGCAGTTAAAGCTGGGCCCCGTAACTGGAAGAGATGCTTATGATGGTCCACCTCTGAGTAACTGTCAGCACTACATCTGCCAGAGTCCTGCAGTCACCAAAACTTACATTTGGTTTATTGACTTCCTGCTAAGAAGAATAAAGTACAAAATACTGACCTTTATTTTTCTTTTGAGTTCCCTGTTTGTAAGGATTTTTCCTCATTATCCCTCAGAGTTCTGCAATTTATATGGTATCTAATTCTCCTGGAGCCAGTTAACATTTTCCTTTTAATTATCAAGGCAGCAAGGGGAACTTAAGGAGAGCACATCCATCTTTAGAAAATTGAAAACTGTAATGTTCTAAAGAGGTTGCAGTTTTAAGGTTGGAGAAGGAACTTCTACTAACACCTGGTACATTCTAGAAGCCAACAGGAGAATTTTAATCCCTCTACTTACTGGATAGGATCTTTATTTGAACAAAATAAGATGTGTGAATCTGAGCAAGCAGCTTCACTTCTTCGGGTCTTGTTCTCTTGATCTTTAAGAGATGTTTGGAGTAGTTAAAGATCCATCTGGTTTCTTTCAGCTTCAGAATTCTGAGTCTATTCTCTAAACTCTGACAGGATTAAAAAATAATTTCAAAGGTCTGGATTATTTCCAGTCTGAGAAAAATAATGCATTTATAAGTCAAGTGGTGTTTTCTCCACAGCCCTTGTCTGCCACTCCTGTGACCTGTGAGAGAAAGTTCAGTTTACATGATATCCTCGTGGGGCTGTGATGTAGAAAACCTCATCTTGAATGAATCTAAACCTGGTTTTTGGCACCACATTTGAAGAAAAGCCAATTCATCCACTGGGGCCCATTGCCATGGACACAATGATTGGTGGGATCCTCCGCTATCATGGTGACCAAAGGAATGGACAAGTTGTGGGGCAGAGTTTTCCTATGCCCCATAATTAGGCTGAGAAAAGATCCCAGAGTGAACCCCTGCACTCCAGGGTTGAAATTCCAGCTATGCCATTTTCCAGCTATGTGAACTTGGACAAATTCCGTTACCATTCTGAGCCTCAGCCTTTACCTTTGTGAAATGGTGCTTAGGCCTTATACACTTATTGTAGGGCATAACTAGGTAATGTATGTAAAGTACCTAGCACCACGCCTGGCATGTAGTGAGCACTCAATAGTTTATCATTATTTATAATAAAGTATATCTCATATATTGGGCATGAAATAAGTTACAAGAGACATTCTTTCCCAAGGAAAGCATTGGTTGCAATATTTGAAAGTATGTAAAGGAATGCTTTTCAGTTTTAAGGTGTCACCTCAAACCAACACACATCAAATTAAAAACTGCACTTTCCCAACAGCATGATATTTTGGAAACAGAGCAACAGAATTCCAGGAGGTCATAGGAACCCTACTGATTATGTAACTTTCTATACTTTACAGATAAGAAAATAGAGATCCAGAGAAGGTGAGTTCACTTAGATGCTTTAAGACACTAGCAGTTGCCTCCCCTCTACCCATCCTCCTCTCCTTTCTTATTAAGAAAACCTTGATTTTATTTGGGAAAGCAATGTGATCAGCTATAAAACCACATTTCCCAGCCTCCTTTGCAGCAAGCGTGGTCATGTGACAGTTCTGGCCAATGAGGAGTAAGCAGAAGTCACTGGGTGGGGCTTCTTGGAAAGGCTGACCTTAGCTGGTAGACTTCTTATTTGCCCTTTGCTCTTCCTCTTTTCCTGCCTGAGACATAGACATGATGGCTGGAGCTCCTGCAGCATCTAGAGAACATGAAAGTAGCAGAGCAGATAGCTAGAAAGAGCTGGCCTCCCTGATTCACAGTGGCGCCCTCATACCAGCTTTGAGCCCCTTATCTCCTACCTTTCATTTGAGAGAGAAATAAGCCCCTGTCACCACTTAGCTACTATTGTTTGGATTTCCTGTTTCACACAGCCAAATTCAATCTGGACCTAATACTGACATCTGGGCAGAGCTCACATACCCATGCTCTGCATGACAACACCCGATTCATAGATTCCTGGAGCCGTCACCTTATTGGTCATCTACACAGTGATTACACACACCCCGGTCTACAGACCAGTCACAGCTGGTTGCTTACATCTTCTCCGGGAACAGGGGTTGGAAAGATGAATTCCTGGGCCAGCTTAGACTCCAGGGCCCCCTCAGGCCTCTGATGGTCTCACCTACAGGAAATGCACGTATATGTGAGTGATTTTGGCTTCTCTACTTAGTAGGCCAAGAGGACAGAGTGGAATGTTTCAGCCAGTGTCCATCTCGTGATGTCCTAAATTTTCCACCTGATTTTTGTTAGAAGAATCAGTTTGGCCTGCTCCAAAGAGAGGGGTCACTTGACATTTGGGGCCTTATCTGTAAAAGGAAGATAATTATGCCTTATCTGTTTGAAGGCAGAGGGTTGGACTGGATAATCTTTTCAGGTCCCTTCCTATTCTGGGAACCAACTCTCACTTCCTTTGCAACTCAGAAAACACTGCATATCTAGAGAGAGACAAGCATGACTGCCTGGAGATTGATGCTGGAAGTTCAGGTTGCTTAGCAACAGCTGACAGGGATAGGAAACTCAACTTCCTTCTCCAGGAGTCTGAATTCAACTTCTCACAAATTGCTGAGTGCTGGCATCTCAGACAGCTTCCCACACAGCTGGCTCTTACACACACACTACTTGGTGCCTGAAGCCGAATGTTCACTCCTTGAATACAAGTCAGCCTCTGGTTTGCACTGAGAGAAATTAGAGCAGCAGGTGGGCAGGTATCTCCAGTGAGGCTCAAATCCAAGATAGGTCCAGCAGTTGCAACAGGTGCCTCTCCATGGGAGGTAGAGAGCATGGGGAATGCTTCCTCCTCTTCCCTGTAGCTTGGAAGCTTTCCCAGTAAAGTCTGTTTCTTGTTCTACACGGCGTGACTTCGCCTACCTTGTCTCAGCGTTAAGAAGGGAATTCTTATAAATGAACAGATCTTGAGTGGGAGTACCATGTGCTCCACATGTTCTGAAATACCTTGCTATATACTCAGCTTGATGATGTTTTTTCTTCATTTAGCTCATTGTGAGTATTATTGGAGTAAAATAGCCAAGGGGGATACAGAGGATAAAGGGTTGGGTTCCACCTCTTTGTGCTCTTATGTGGCATTTGAGTGAGTAGCTGGTATGTGCTTCTGGGTGTTGCCGTTTTGGGCTCTCTTTGGTGTGTGGTTTTGTGGGGCATTTGGTCCCCTCATACACAGGGAGTGGTATATGTATGTGTATATGTTTGTATGTGTCTGTGTATGTGTGTGTATCATTTAGGGCCAATGGCTCATTTAGAGATGCTCACTAGAGTTCATTGGTCCCAGCTATTCATTAGCTTTCACTCCCACTTTTGCCTCCATGAACCTCTGGTATGTGAGTGGGGAGATACGTCTCAGTCCACTCTGCAGAGCTGACCCGGGGCCCACACCTGTAAACATACTTAGCCTCTAAAGCCAGTGCAAACACACCGGCTGCCTCGGGAGCAGCCGCAGACGTCCCCGAATGCCTCAGAGTGCAGTTCCCATACAAATCTGTGGTTGCCTGGAAGGGAAGATATTGATTAATGAGTGAACAAGTCACGCTATTTGAGCTCCAAAACAATATGGAGCAGGAGATTATCTGTTTCTTTTATTTAAACCATGCCTCCTTCTGAAGAAGATTATGATGAAGCTAAGGAAAAGCTTAGTATTCACATACCTACATATTTTGCCAGAAATTTTATCTCTGAGCTTCTCAGTAGCCCATAAAAAACAAGACACATGTTGGGCTATAATTACAGTGTCCACAAGATATAAATGAGTTAATTTTTCAGAGAAGCAGAGCTGTGGCTATTCCAGAGACAAAAAAGAGATTTATTTACTGAATCCTAAAAGGAAACACTGTGAGTGGAGAGTGACAGATCAATCCACCACCAAAGTTAAGGCAGTGGTGAGTTTTGCTGCATTGGGGTGGATTCTCGAAAGGCCTGAGGGCCATTGCACCAGCATTTGTTTTTCCCCCATGAAGAAAATAGTGGCACACCCAAAGAGGGAAGACTGAATATTCATAGCTAAAGTCTACCTAGAAAGTTAGGCCATTAAAAAGAAAATATTTCTCTACATCTGAAATCCACGGAGAGATTCTGAGACATTCTGAGCCAAGACAACCCAATATGTGCGTGATCGCCTCTACAACTCTTATTTAGGGAGGAGATCAATCAACTCAGTTTTAAAGGATTTTCACAAAGAGAAAAACATTATTTTCAATGCTTGTGAGAGCCAAGGTTTTCATTACGTTTATGTATATATATATATATATATAAAAAACAGTTGCTGTTGAGTAGATTCTGGCTCATGGTGAACTCATGGGTGTCAGAGTAGAACTGTGATCTATAGGGTTTTCTTTTCTTTCTTTTTAAATTTTATTGTGCTTTAGGAGAAAGTTTACAGCTCAAGTTAGTTTCTCATTCAAAAATTTATACACATATTGCTTTGTGACATTGGTAGCAATCCCCAAAAAGTGACAGCACTCTCCCCCTTTCCACCCCAGTTTCCCTGTGTCCATTTGTCCAGTTCCTGTTCCTTCCAGCCTTCCTATCTTGCTTTTGGGCAGGAGTTACCCATTTGGTTTTGTATATTTGATTTAACTAAGAAGCATGTTCCTCACATGTGTTGTTGTTTGTTTTATAGGCCTGTTCTAATTTTTGTCTGAAAAGTGGGCTTTGGGAGTGGTTTCAGTTCTGAGTTAGCAGAGTGTCTGAGGGTCATAGTCTGGGGGGTTCCTCCAGTCTCTGTAAGACCGGTAAGTCTGGTCTTTTTTCATGAATTTGAATTTTGTTCTACATTTTTCTCCCACTCTGCCTGGGACTGTGTTGTGATCCTTGTCAGAGTGGTCAGTGTTGGTAGCCGGGCACCATCTAGTTCTTCTGGGCTCAGGCTGGTGGAAGCTCTGGTTCATGAGGTCCGTTATTCCTTTGGGCTAATATTTTCCTTGTGTCTTTTGTTTTATTCATTCTCCTTTGCTCTGAAGGGGATGAGACCAGTAGATATATCTTAGATAGCTGCTCACAAGCTTTTAAGACCCCAGATGCTACTCACCAAAGTAGGATGTAGAACATTTTCTCTATGAACTACCTAGATGTCCCCTGAGACTATGGTCCCCAGCCCCAGCAACTCAGTCCCTTAATATGTTTGATGTGTCTAGGAAACTTCCATGCCTTTGCTTTGGTCACATCGTGCTGATTTCCTCTATATTGTGTGTTGTCTTTCCCTTCACCAAAGTTGACACTTGTCTATTATCTAGTTAGTGATTCCCTGCCCCCACTCCCTGTACTATCAAAGAATGTTTCTTTCTGTGTGTAAACCTTTTCTAGAGTTCTTATAATAGTGGTTTCATATAATATTTGTCCTTTTGTGACTGACTTATTTCACTCAGCATAATGCCCTCCAGATTCATCCGTGTTGTGAGATGTTTTGCAGATTCATCCTTGTTTTTTATCGTTGCATAATATTCCATTGTGTGTATAATAATTTGTTTATCCATTCATCTGTTGATGGGCATTTAGGTTGTTTCCACCTTTTTGCTATTGTGAATAATGCTGCAGTGAACATGGGTGTGCATATGTCTATTCATGTGATGGCTCTTATTTCTCTAAGATATAGTCTTAGCAGTGGGACCGCTGGATCATATGGTATTTCTATTTCTAGCTTTTTAAGGAAGCACCATATCATTTTCCAAAGTGGTTGTACCATTTTACATTCCCACCAGCAATGTATAAGAGTTTCAATCTCCTTGAAACGGCTCCAATATTTGTTACTTTCTGTTTATTTGATTAGTGCCAGTAATGTCAGGATGAGATGGTATCTCATTGTATTTTTGATTTGCATTTCTCTAATGGCTAATGATCACGAGAATTCCTTCATGTGTCTGTTAGCCGCCTGAATGTCTTCTTTGATGACGTGTCTGTTCATATCCTCTGCTCATTTTTTAAATTGGATTGTCTTTTTGTGTTGGGGTATTGAAGTATTTTGTAGATTTTCGGGATTAGACCCTTGTTAGATATGTTGTACCCCAATTTTTTTTCCAGTCTCTTTTTACTCTTTCAGTGAAGTCTTTTGATGAGCTTAAGTGTTTAACTTTTAGGAGGTCCCAGTTATCTACTTTCTCTTCTGGTGTTTGTGCATTGTTAGCTATGGTTGGTATACTACTTATGCCATGTATTAGGGCCCCTAGTGTTGTTCCAATTCTATCCTCCATGACCTTTATCGTTTTAGGTTTTAACTTTAGGTTTTTGATCCGTTTTCAGTTAGTTTTTGTGTATGGTGTGAGGTATGGATCTTGTTTCGGTTTTTTACAGAGGCACATCCAGTTATGCCAGCACCATTTGTTAAAGAAGCTGTCTTTTCCCCATTTAATGGACTTTGGCCGTCTGTCAAATATCAGCTGCTCACAGATGGATGGATTTATGTCTGGGTTCTCAATTCTGTTCCCTTGGTGTATGTGTCTGTTGTTGTACCAGTACCAGGCTGTTTTGACTACCATGGCTGTGTAATAGGTTCTAAGATCAGGTAGTGTGAGGCCTCTCACTTTGTTCTTCTTCAGTAATGCTTTACTTATCTGGGGCCTCTTCTCTTTCCATATAAAGTTGGTGATTTGTTTCTCTATCTCATTAAAGAGTGCTGTTGGAATTAGAGATTGCATTGTGTCTGCAGATCGCTTTGGGTAGTATTGACATTTTCACAATGTTGAGTCTTCCTATCCATGAGCATGGTATGTTTTTCCACTTATGCAGGTCTCTTTTGATTTCTTGCAGTAGTATTTTGTAGTTTTCTTTATATAGATCTTTTACATCCCTGGTTAGATTTATTCCTAAGTATTTTATCTTCTTGGGGCCTATTATAAATGGTATTGATTTGGTGATTTCCTTTTTGAAGTTCTCTTCGTGTAGAGGAATCCAGCTGATTTTTGTATGTTAATCATGTATCCTGCTACTTTGCTGAAATCTTCTATTAGCTCCAATAGCTTTCTTGTGGATTCTTTGGGGTTTTCTGTGTATAAGATCATATCATCTGTGAATAAGGATAGTTTTACCTCTTCCTTACCAGTTTAGATGCCTTTTATTTATTTTTCTTGCCTTGTTGCTCTAGCTAGCACTTCCAGCTCGATGTTGAATAAGAATGGTGATAAAGGGCATCCTTGTCTGGTTCCCATTTTCAAGGGGAATGCTTTCAGTCTCTCTCCATTTATGATGTTGGCTGTTGGCTTTGTATAAATTCTCTTTATTATGTTGAGGAATTTCCCTTCTATTCCTATTTTGCTGAGAGTTTTTATCAAGAATGAGTATTGGACTTAATTAAATGACTTTTCTGCGTCAATTGAGATGATCACGTGATTGCTTTCTTTTGTTTTATTTATGTGGTGGATTATGTTGATTGATTTTCTAATGTTGAACCATCCCTGTATACCTTGTATGAATCCTATTTGGTCATAATGTAGTATTATTATTTTATTGATATGCTGTTGAATTCTATCAGCTAGAACTTTGTTGAGAATTTTTGTGTCTATATTCATGAGGGATATTGTCTATAGTTTTCTTTTTTCATGGTGTCTTTTTCTGTCTTTGGTATCAGGGTTATGCTGGCTTTGTAGAATTAATTTGGCAGTATTCCTTCCTTTTCTAAGCTCTGAAATAGTTTGAGTAGTATTGATGTGAGCTCTTCTCTGAACGTTTATTAGAATTCTCCAGTGAAGCTATCCAGGCCAGGGCTTTTTGTTCTTGGGAGTTTTTTTTTTTTTTTTTTTTTTTTTTTAATTGCCTCTTCAATCTCTTCTTTTGTCATGGGTCTGTTTAGTTTTTGTACCTCAGTTTATGTTAGTTTAGGTAGGTAGTGTGTTTCTAGAAATTTGTCCATTTCCTCTAGATTTTAAAATTTGTTGGAGTACAATTTTTCATAGGATTCTGTTAAGATCCTTTTTATTTCAGTTAGGTCTGTTCTGATATCACCCGTCTCATTTCTTATTTGGGTTATTTGCTTCCTGTCTGTTTTTCTTTTGTCAGTTTGGCCAACAGTTTGTTGATTTTGTTGATCTTTTCAAAGAACCAACTTTTGGTCTTGTTGATTTTTTCCACTGTTTTTCTGTTCTCGATTTCATTTATTTCTGCTTCAATCTTTAATATTTTCTTTCTCCTGGTGCCTGTGGGCTTTGTTTCCTGCTTTCTATTTTTTCAATTTTTAAGGTTAACGTTTTGATTTTGGCCCTTTCTCCTTTTTTTGATATGTGTGTTTATTGTTATAAATTGATCTCTAAGCACTACTTTTGCTGTGTCCCAAAGGTTTTGGTAAGATGTGTTTTCATTCTCATTTGATTCTATTAATTTTCTTTATCCCATCCTTGATTTCTTTTATTACCCAGTAGTTTTTAAGCAAGGTATTGTTCAGTTTCTATGTATTTGATTGTTTTTCCTTGCTATTTCTGTTATTTATTTCTACTTTTATGGCATTATGATCAGAGAAGATGCTTTGTATTATTATCGATGTTTTGGATTTTTTTGAGGCTTGCTTTGTGGCCTAAAATGTGGTCTATTCTGGAGAATGTTCCATGTGTGTTGGAAAAGAATGTATACTTTGCTGCTGGTGGGTGGACTGTTCTGTATGTCTGTGAGGTCAAGTTGGTTGATTGTGGCATTTAGATCTTCTGTATCTTTGTTGAGTTTCTTTCTAGGTGTTCTGTCCCTCACTGAAAGTGGTGTGTTGAAGTCTCCTACTACTATTGTGCAACTGTCTATTTCTCTTTTTTATGCTATTAGAGTTTGTTTTATGTATTTTGGAGACTTTCATTGATTAGGTTATGTCCATCTGGTGTAATGACCCTTTAATCATTATATAGTGTCCTTCCTTATGCTTTATGGTGGATTTTGCTTTAAAGTCTATTTTATCGGAGATTAGTATTGCCACTTCTCCTCTTTTTTGGTTATTGTTTGCTTGACATATTTTTTTCCCATTGTTTGAGTTTTAGTTTGTTTATGTCTTTGTGTCTAAGGTGTTTCACCTGGAGATACCATATAGATCTATTGTGTTTTTTTTAATCCATTCTGGCACTCTCTGTCTCTTTACTGGTGCATTTAGGCCATTTAGACTCAGTGTAATTATTGATAAGTATGAGTTTACTGCTGTCATTTTATTGTATTTTGTGTGTGTGTGTGGTTTTGATGGTTTCTTTGTTCCGTTTAATTTTCTGTGCTGAGGTTTTTTTGTTTGTTTGTTTATGGATTTTCTTTTCATTTCTTTCATTATTGTTGATTTTGTGTTTGTTGGGTCTTTATGTTTTTCTTCTTTTTTATTTTGATGGGTAGGTTTGTTAGCTTCCTTTGTGGTTACCTTGAAATTTACCTTTATTTTTCTAAGTTTAAACCAATCTTTTATTTCTTAATATCACCTTGACTTCCTCTCCATATAGAAGTTCTATGACTACACTGTTTATTTCCTCTTTTTTGTTTTGATGTTGTCATCATATACATATTGATATCTCTGGTTCCTTAATTTCAGTCTTTTAGCTTTGCTTTATTTTTGAGAATTCCCTATCTGGGTTGCTATCTGGTTGATATGTTTTGTGTCCTAGTCTTGGATTGTTGTCTGATGTTATTGGTTCTCTAACTGGAGGACTACCTTTAATATTTCTTGTCATTTTGGTCTGGTTTTTACATATTCCCTTAATTTCTGCTTATCTGGAAATGACCTAGTTTCACCATCATGTTTGAAAGACAATTTTTCTGAATATTTAATTCTTGGCTGGCAATTTTTTTCCTTCAAGCCTTTATGTATATCATCCCATTGCCTTCTTGCCTCCACGGTTTCTGCTGAGTAATCAGAGCTTAGTCTTATTGGTTCACATTTGTAGGTGACTTTTTGTTTATCCCTAGCCACTCTCAGGACTCTTTCTTTTTCTTTGGTTTTGGCAAGTTTGATTATGATATGTCTTGTTGAATTTCTTTTGGGGTCTATCCTCTATGGGGTTTGTTGAGCTTCTTGTATAGATATCTTCTCGTCTTTCATGATATTAGAGAAGTTTTCTGCCAGCAAACCTTCAACAATTCTCTCTGTGTTTTCTGTTATCCCCACTGTTCTGGAACTCCTACCACTCTTAGGTTTTTCCTCTTGATAGTATCCTACATAATTCTTAGGTTTTCTTCATTTTTAAAAATTCTTTTTTCTGATTTTTCCTCAAAAAAATAGGTGTCAAGGAATTTACCTTCAATCTCACTAATTCTGACTTCCATTGTCTTATTTCTGCTCCTATGACCTTCTATTGAGTTGTCTAATTCTGAAATTTTATTGTTAATCTTTTGGATTTCTAGTTAATGTTTTTGTATGGTTTCTAGTAGCCTACTTTTTCTGTTATTTTGTTCTTGTATTGTTTTCTCGAATTCTTCTATTGCTTTGTCTGTTCCTTGATTTTGTCTGTGTTTTTTTCCCTGATCTCCTTCTTTACATCTTGGAGACCTCTGTATATTACTCTTTTGAATTCTTTGTCAGGTAGTTCCATTGCATTATCTTCCTCTGGAAGCTTTTCTGGTTCTTTGTTTTGGTTGCTTACTGGAGCTATCTTGTCCTGCTTCTTTATGTGATTTGATACTGAGTGTTTTCTCTGAGGCATCAAGAAGTTATTATACTTATTTATTGTATGTTTGTTTACTGCATCCTGAATTTCTTTTTTTTTTTTGGTTATATCCAAGTAGGCTGGGTATATGTGCTACTCTGGCCGTTAATCTGGTCACACTGAAGCTCTCACTTCGTGTCTCCAGGTGGGCAGAGCAGCTACTAGGTGTGTGAGCCTGGGAGTCTGTTCACTGTTTTTGTGGGGCTGCTGAGGATTTAGGTAGCATTTTTGGTGAGGTGATGTATCTGTCCTGCTGGTCACCTGGCTGTGAGTGCAGGGAATGTTCTCTCTTGTTGTCGGGTTGGGTGTTGTGTGTGTGCTTCGCCACTTGCTGGATAGTCAGGGCAAGGATGCCCGGGTTGTCAGTCGTGGTGTGGAGACTCTCATCTACAGTCCTGGGTGGTAGGGCTGTGAGGGGGTGTTTGGAGCAGGCACAGGTCTCTGCTTGCTGTGGGGGGCGATGTGAAGGGCAAGATAGGGGGCTGTTGGCTGCCCCTGGGTGCCTGGATTGAGGGCATGACCCCATCCACTAGAGTGCGTAATAGGGAGGAGGGGCGGGTAGTGCAGCTGGTCCTTGGGCACCCATTGCCATTGGCTGGAGGGATTGGGAGGCACCACTGGTTTTCAGGTCCCCATCGTGGATGGCTGGAGGGAGTGGGTGGTACCACTAGCCCTCAGACCCCTGGCGTGGGTGGGGTCTTAGGGGGTGGGGTGTGTTGAATGCCACACATCTGTAGCTCCAACATGCCTGCTGCAGGTGAAAATAGCCTTTAGCTGAAACCCTGCCTACTTTGTACTAATGAGGGTGTGCTGTGCCAGGTCAGCCAGCAAGGCACTGGTGTGGGTGATCGGCGGGGGTGAAGGGTGCTGCAAGTCCATGAACCTCCTGAAACAGTGGTTGGACTAAGGGGCAGGTGCCTGGGACCATGCTGAGAACTACAGGCTTAGGGGGCGGGAGGTGTTGAATGTCACAGATCTGTAGTTCCCACTTGGCTGCTGCTTGTGAAAATGGGCTTCAGCCGGGAACTCTGCCCACCTTATGTCAATGTATACGTGCTGTGCCAGCTCAGCCAGCAAGGCACTGATGCGGGTGATCAGAGTGGGTGGAGGCACTGCAAGCCCATGGACCCCCTGTGCCAGTGGTTGGGTGAAGGGGCGGGCACTTCCAGACCAGTGTGTTCCCCACTTGGGGGACGTGGCACCGTTGAATGTTGCTGGATTGGTGTCGGAACGGGGGTTGGAGAGGTGGGTGAGGGGAAGGGAGTGCTCCTTGGCCCGTGGAGCTCTGGTGAGAGGGGCTGAGCTATGGTATGTGTGGTGGGTTGGGAGGGTGCACATAACTTTCACAGGTCTAGTATCACTCCTGTTTGATCCCCGAAGTGCGTACAGAGTCGCCTCTGCTTAGCTGCACCAGATGGGGTAGGTTTTGGCTTGGGATGCTGCTGCTTGCCTCAATGTCTGTGTTGTGCAGGTTCGGTTAGCAGGATGCCGGCGATCTGGCGATCTTTTGTTTTTGAATTGTCTCTCCTTTTACCTGTCACTTAGTCTGATTCTTCAGCTTTGTCTTTGATGCTTAGGGTTCCTAGATTGTCATATATATCTGATTCACTTGTTTTTTTGGGTCTTTGTTTTAAGAGGGATGGCATGAAGCATCTGACTATTCCGCCATCTTGGCCCCACCTCTATAGGGTTTTCAATGGCTGAGATCTTTCTGAAGAAAGACAATTTGAACTGCCAACCTTTCAGTTAGTATGCAAACATTTAACCATTTGCACCACCCAGGGACCTAAGATCATTTATAAACCAAATGAGTTCTCTTTGTTTGTCTGTAGGATCCTCAAGTGGGCCTGCTATTTTGAGGAACAAAGTATCAGGGAGGTTTATAGGCATCTGTTGAGCAAAATTACAGTGTTCAGAGAGAACTCAGGGCCCCCTACCAGCCCAAGTAGAAAAAGAGCCATAGGTAAGAGTGGAGGACAAATGGACACCAAGGTCATTGTGAGGCCTGTGGGGTAGAGGGTAGAGCTCCTAGGGGGAGAAGCAAACCATTAAATGGAACAGGACTGAAGCTTCAACTACTCATTCCTTTCTGCTCTGCTCTCGTCTCTTTCTGCCCATACAGTTTGCAGGATAAGAGGGGCTGAAGCTTCTTTCTGCTTGGGAGGAGCTAGCCCATCCTCCAGCCTCCCCAAGACCCAGAGGGACCTAGGAAGGCTCAGAGGAGGGGGCCAGGCTCACAAGGTCTGGGTTTATTCTCAGCAAAGGACTTTTCCTGGCTCACATGACAGTCTGGCAGCTCACCAAGATGGGAGCCTAGATGGGAATTTCAGATCGAAACACCAGTTGGTAATAATGATTTTGTTCTGTCCTCCCCTCCTCTATTGGGAAGCCCTGGTGAAGGTGGGTAGCCAGTCAGGATGTAAATTGTTAACGATTGTTGAACCACCTATTACATTCCTGGTTTGGAGGTCTTAGAAAAGGCTGATATGTGAGTGAAAGAACCCAGGAGAGGAAAAGATCCAAAAGGGTTCATCATGTTCTAGGTTCTAGTTGGCCAGGAAGAGCTACTCAAAATGCAATAAATAACCTAGCTCTGTGATTCTTAACCTTTTTTTTTTTTAAAAAAAAATCATGGATTACTTTTAAAATATGAAAATCACAACTCCTTCCCTGAGAAAATGCACATGTGGCCCAGTTTTAGGGGGTTATGGACCAGAAAAGTCCATCCATGGACGTCATTTTTAAAATACTATAATAAATGGATGAATTCTTAGCTCAGACAGGGTGCTGGTGTGATGCCTCCATGCTTACAATTAGTTCTTCTTGTAAGTTACTTGCCAGGGTAACTTATCGTTAAACAGAGTTCCTCATTATTGTAAGCCAAAATGATGAGCAAGAAAGACAATCTATGGAAAAGGATTGGTAGGGTCATCATATTCTTGCTTCCGTCTTGCACATCCCACGTCTCTACCTTGATAACAAAGCTTGGTCAGTCACTGGAAAAAATCAGTCTTCCCTTCAGAACACCTGCTAACTCTTTGTAGGAAGGGAGGGGAACATAGTGATTCCTTTGTTCCCAGGAGTCACACAGGTGCCCTTGCCTTTCACCTGCACCACCTAGAGGGCTGGCGGAATCTGAGATCAAGGACCGGAAGCTGGCTGCACTTACCACTCCGGCCTCGGGGTTCCGCTTCCTCCCGTTGCTGAAGGTGGAGGCCAGGGTGGAGGAGCAGCTCTCGTCATACAGCGCTGTCCTGCCATCGTTGATGGCCGAGTTGATGGAGATGGTCCACATGCTGGAGGCATAGCCATCACAGTTACAGTCATCGTAGCTGCCGCCATCGCCGGAGGCCCACACGTAGATGCTGCCCTTGCCCCCTCGGCCCTGACAGACAGACAGACAGAGAGATGGTGATACTCAACACCAACCAGATGAGGGCTGGGCCTAGCCTTAGGAGTGTCAGGGATGTGGGCTTCCTCAGCAGCGGAAGGAAATGACTGAACTGTTTTTATCTGCAGCTGAGAACCACTATCCTTCTGGTGGGGCACTGTGGGAAGTTTTTTTTCAGGAAGGTTCCAATATAAGAAGTCACATGAACTTACAGTGTAAGCTGAGGAGAAAGAGACTAAAAAAGTCGAAGGAATCGTCTTTAACAAATGAAGTACTTTTAAAAAAGCTTTAAAGGTTTCACAGTAAAACATTCCAAGTATATGCAAAGGAAAATGAAAAAAATTATCTCTAGACATGATCATTGTTATCAATTTCTTATGTATCTTTACAGACATTTTTTGGTGAAAATGTAAATATATATCTTTATACTTAGCTATATAAGGTATTCATAATAGATGTGCCTTTTATTTTATATAGTTATATATTGTTTAAATAGAGAAGACTGTCTTCAGCCCTTGGAGTACTTAACACAAATCCTCACTATATATTAATTTACATATAGGATATGTAGCTATTATAAATATAGAATACACATTTTACTCCAAGATACATAAATTATATATATATACTTTTTTTTTACCCAATTAGATCATACAAGAATTCTTTTAAATACAATATTATATGACATTTTACCTGTGTAAAGGACCATCAAATATAGGAAGGAAAGTAATATGATCAAATAAAACATATAGCAAATATAACTTTAAACACAATAATATGCACAATGATTATTTGTTGTTGGTGTTAGTTGTCTTTGAGTCAGCTACTTATAAATGGCAAGCATTGTCATAAATACCTACAGTTAACATCGAGCTTCTGCTCAAAACATGTTCTTTTTGTTTATCTTTTATTTTTCCATTTCCCGTCTTCTATGACTATTTTCTTCTATCTCAACAACCCTGGACTGGGCCATTAGCATCTTACTTTCTACTTTCTCACCACTGAGGCATCAAGGGTTGGGGTACTCTGTTTTCATCTGCAGGTGCAGGGTGGAAAGGATAGCAGTGATCTAATGTGGGAGGTTAGGAGCAGTATGTACAGCCTCCACCCACTCCGCAGCCTGGCCCAGGGCTGCTCGGTGACCCTCTAGTGTGAGCAGACAAACAGAAGATATTAGCAAGAAAGTCTGCCCTGCCTGGTTCTGGGTCCTGACATCCTGACTCAGTGGTTAAGGGCAGAGATGCCAGAAGGCAGTGAGATGGGCTAGATAACTTTCAAGCCCTCTCTGTCTCTGCCAATGAGGAATTACATTTTCCATTGCTTCTAACAGGACTTGGAGTTAATTAGCCTATGAGTGATTGAGTCAATAAGTTAACAAATATTAATTCAAACACTAGCTGGGAATGGTCCCCAGAGTCTTGGTAAATTGACACTGGAAAAAACCCCACCAAAACAAGCAACTGCTCTCAGAAACCAGGACAGAGGAAGAAATGGGTCATCCTTTCGGTTAGTGCACAGGATCACAATCTCCAAACAGACTCAGAAAGGGAAGCTCATGTGAATCAGGACAAGTGGATGAGGTGGACCATGTGTGGAGCTTTCACTTGGACCAGTCCATAAGTAGGCTGCTACTGAGATGAAGTAAACTTTGCTAAAATGAAATCCATGCTAAAAGGCTCTCACCTTGGTGAAGTTTGATTGTGACCCCAATTTTTCATGCTTCTTGGTATTCATGTCCCTTTGCAATGTGACTTTGCAGCTCCTCCCATCAAGAAGTGGGGTCTATGCCCTCCCCCACCCCCAACCTGGGATGGCCTGTGACTTGCTTTGGCCAACAGAAAGTGGTGGAAGTAATCCTGTGACACTTTCAAGCATAGGTTTCAAGAAGCCCTAGACACTTCTATTATCTTTCAGAACTCTGCCACACCATGGGAATTGACCTGGGTTAGCCTGCTGGTCCATTAGGGACACGTTGCTTAGTCAAACTCACCATCTCAGCTGACAGTCAACCAACTGCTAGACATGTGAGGGAGGCCATCCTAGACCAGTCAGTCTCTAGCTGACCACAGATGCACGAGTAAGGCCAATTGCAGTTAGCTGAGGCTGGCCCAGGTAAGGAGAACCACCTAGCTGACCTGTAGACCCTTGAGCAACTCTCAGTAGTTGTCATTGTAAGCCACTGACTTTTGGGTCAATTTGTTATGTAGCCTAGCTCATGGTTACGAAGGGAGTACTGTCAGCCTGTTTATGAATAAACTGAAAATCAATTTTGTATTGGGCTGTTAAGAATTGCTCATCAGAATGCTTTGGTTCCTAGAAATATTAAACTTTATTTTTCTAAGCAAGATAGAACCCAGGAGCCAATAATAGTTATATCCTTGCTTCTAATGATTGAGTTTTAACACCATGTTGTCCCTGATTTCTGGGGATGATGGGCCAGTGAGGAGAAAACCCTAGTTCTTCCCTTTTGGGTTTCTAACTCCAAGTCTTTGCACATTTCATCATAATATTTTACTTTGTCTTCTCGAACTGCCCTTTGAAATCTTTTGTTCAGCTCTTTTATTTAATTGTTTCTTCCATTCGCTTTAGCTACTCTACATTCAAGAGCAAGTTTGAGAGTCTCTTCTGATGTCCACTTCGGTCTTTTCTTTCTTTCCTATCTTTTAAATGACCTTTTGTTTTCTTCATGTATGATGTCCTTGATGTCATCTCACAAATCCTCTGGTCTTTGGTCATTAGTGTTCAATACGTCAAATCTGTTCTTCAGATGGTCTCCAAATTCAAGTGAGATGCACTCAAGGTTGTACTTTGGCCTCGTGGACTTGTTTTAATTTTCTTCAGCTTCAACTTGAACTTGCATGTGAACAATTGATGGTCTGTTCCATAGTCAGCCTCTGGCCTTGTTCTGACAGAGGATATTGAGCTTTTCCATTGTCCCTTTCCACAGATGTAGTCAATTTGAATTCTGTGTTTTCCATCCGGTAAGGTCCACATGTATAGTCGCTATTTACATTGTTGAAAAAAGGTATTTGCAATGAAGAAGTTGTTGATCTTGCAAAATTCTATCATTCGATCTCTGGTGTAGTTTGTATCACCAAGGCCATATTTTCCAACTACTGATCCTTCTTCTTTGCTTCCAACTTTTGCATTCCAGTCACCAGTAATTATCAATGCATCTTGATTGTATGTTTGATCAATTTCAGACTGCAGAAGTTGGTAAATACCTTTAATTTCCTCACCTTTGGCATTGATGGTTGGTGGGTAAATTTGAATACTAGTTGTATTAACTGGTCTTCCTTGTAGGCTTTTGGATATTATCCTATCACTGCCTGCGTGGTACTTTAGGATAGATCTTGAAATGTTCTTTTTGATGAACATGACGCCATTCCTCTTCAATTTGTCCTTCCCAGCATAGTAGATGTTATGGATTGAATTGTGTCCCCCCCTAAAATGTGTATCGACTTTGGCTAGGTCATAATTCCCAGTATTGTGCGATTGTCCACCATTTTGTCATCAGATGTGATTTTCCTATGTGTTGTAAATCCTACCTCTATGATGTTAATGAGGCAGAATTAGAGGCAATTGTCTTAATGAGGCAGGACTCAATCTACAAGATTAAGATGTACCTTGAGTAAATCTCTTTTGAAATATAAAAGAGAGAAGCAAGCAGTGAGATAGGGGGACCTCCTACCACCAAGAATGAAGAACCAGGAAGGGAGTGTGTCCTTTGGACCTAGGGTAACTGCGTGGAGAAGCTCCTAGACCAGGGGAAGATTGATGACAAGGGCCTTCCTCCAGAGCTGACAGAGACAGAAAGGCTTCCCCTGGAAATGGCACCCTGAATTTGGACTTGTAGCCTACTAGACTGTGAGAGAATAAATTTCTGTTTGTTAAAGCCATCCACTTGTGGTATTTCTGTTACAGCAGCACTAGATAACTAAGACAGTAGACCATATGACTGACTGGTTCAAAAGGGCCAATACCAGTCCATTTCAGCTCACTAATCTGGTGGTGAGGTGGTTAAGAGCTCAGCTGCTAACCAAAAGGTTGGTAGTTCGAATCCACCAGCCTCCTTGGCAACCCTACGGGGCAGTTCTATTCTGTCCTATGGGGTTGCTATGAGTTGGAATTGACTTGATGGCAATGGGTTTGGTTTTTTGGTATTAATGCTTAGGTATTGATCTTTATGCATTCCATTTCATTTTTGATTACTTCCAATTTTCCTAGATTGATACTTCGTACATTCTCTGTTCCAATTATTAATGGATGTTTGCAGCTGTTTATTCTCATTTTGAGTCGTGCCACCTCAGCAAATGAAGGTCCTGAAAGCTCTACTCCATCCATGTCATGAAGGTTGAGTCTACTTTGGGGAAGCAGCTTTTCCTCAGTTGTATTTTAGTGCCTTCCAACCTGAAGGGCTCATCTTCTGGCACTATATCAGACAATGTTCCACTGCTATTCATAAGGTTTTCACTGGCCAATTTTTTTCAGAAGTAGACTGCCAAGTCCTTCTTCTTTGTCTTAGTCTGGAAACTCCGCTGAAAACTTTCCACCAAGGATGACCCTGCTGGTATTTGAAATACTGATGCCAAAGCTTCCAGTATCACAGCAACATGCAAGTCACCACAGTAGACAAACTGACAGACGTGTGGTGGCACAAAGAATGATCTGGCCCCAAATGTCAATAGGTTGAAAAGCCCTGCTCTACCATAATGTCAGAGGGCAGTGAGTTGAGACTTGCTGGTTTTAAGGGCGTAGCCTAATAAAAACAGCCTTTCACAAGCTCTGAACTTCTTAAAAATGTACGCATATTTTGTATTTTGCTTATAATATAAAAATAATGTTAAAAAACAGCCTACCACTAGCTAAGGTGACGTATCAGCTAGCGACTGGGTCTGTGCCCACTCCACATATTGCCTGTACCCCAGGAGGTGAAAATCCCACTTTCAGAAGCTTGGGGCTAATGCTAGACAGTCCATCTACCCTAACCAATGAGTGGTGACTGGGTTAATGACCAGGCCCTGGCCCAGTGGCCTTGTTGCTGTGCAGATACCTGGTGAGGCAAGCTTGGGATTGCGTGCCTTTTCCTAAACACTCAATTATACTAGTTTTTATTCTCCAGGCACCTTGTCATCTTAATACAACATTGACATACTTAAAAAAGAAGTTATTGTACTTTTTATTATAAAAATAATATTCATTGTAGAATAATTGTAATATAGACTAAGTAAGTTAAAAAAAAAAAAGTCCTTTATAATCTTCCATGATTATGCATCCATTGCCACTGGTAATAATTTGTGGATTCTTGCCAGTTTGATATATAAATAGAAAGTATATGAATAGGTTTAAAAATGAAATTGGGATCATAAAATATATCCACCTTTGTGGCCTGCTTAAAATGCATTTCTCACTGTTATATCATTAACGTTTCCTCATGTAATTAAATATTCTTCTACACTATATTTTTATTAGCATTTATTAACTAGTAATTCCATAATTTTTCTTCCTCTTCTTAGGCATACATGGAAGGTTGTTTCTATTTTTTTAAAATGCTGCAGTGAACATATTCTATATAAGTCTTTGTACCTCTTTTTATGTCCTAAGGCAAAGTTCCTGAAAGAGGAAATCTGGGGTGAAAAGGAACGAATGTTTGAAGATTCTTAATCCATGTTGCCATTTAACTGCTCTTCAGAAAGTTTGTTAACAACTTATATTTTCACCAGCAGTGAATGGGAACTCCATATTCAGCCCTCCTGGGTCAAGATTTAGAATGATTTACTATTGTTTTTTGAAATAGTTTTGCCAATTTATTGGGTAAAAAATGGTACCTCATTGTTTTGGGGTTTATATTTTTCCACTACCAATTCAGATTATCTTTTTGTATCTTTACTGCTCATTTAAGGAGCCCTGGTGGTGAAGTGGTTAAGAGATCAGCTGCTAACCAAAAGGTTGGCAGTTCAAATCCACTAGCTGCTTCTTGGAAACCCTACGGGGCAGTTCTACTCTGTCCTGTAGGGTCACTATGAGTCGGAGTCAGCTCGACGGCAACGGATTTTAAGGATGGCACAATGGTTAAGTGCTCAACTGATAACCAAAAGTTTGGCCGTTCAACGTCACCAGTGGCTCTTTGGGAGAAAAGACCTTGCAATCTTCTCCTATAAAGATTATAGCCTAGGGAACCGTATGGTGCAGTTCTACTCTGTCCTGTAGGGTCGCTGTGATTCGAGATCAGAACCTACACACAACAACAGAACAGACTGCTCATTTGTATTCTTTGTGACTAGCTTTGTGAATAGCTTAGCAAAACACCAAGCCCCAAAAGGTAATATCTTTTGCCTATTTTTTCTTTTATGATATTCTTCTTTTATTGATTTATAAGAGCTCTTTGTATATTAACCTTGTTTTTGTCATCTATGTTGCCTGCATATTTACCCAGTTTTTCCTTTTCCTTTTTTTGTGTGTATTTTGTTTTTGACTTGAATTTTCCCACTATTAACCTAATCTAATTTTTAAAAATACATGTCTTAAGTATCATGTAAAACAATGTATTGATTTAGAAATATTGCTCTTTGTGGATGGGGTGCAGAACTCAAATTCTAGTAAGAAGACCAGACTTAATGGTCTGACTGAGACTGGAGGTGTCCCAGAAGGCATGGCCCCTGGACTCTGTATCAGCCCAGAACTGAAACAATTTCCAAGGCCAACTCTTCAGGCAGGGATTGGACCAGACTGTGGGACATAAAATGATACTCGTGAAGAGTGTACCTCTCAGTCAAGTAGATACAAGAGACAAAAGGGGCAGCTTTGTCCAGAGAAGGAAGGGCTCTCCCCTTTCCCTTGGGAGCACACATCTAGTGTAACTAGCGAAAGCACTGTCTGTGAGGTGGGAACTGGCATTTCTGCTTGTGGACAACCCACTAGGATGGATAAAATAAAAAAGACAGACAATAATAAGTGTTGACAAGGATGTGGAGAAACTCAAACCCTCGTACACTGCTGTTGGGGATATAAAATGGTGTAGCCATTTTTGAAAACAGTTTGGCAGTTCCTGAAAATGTTAAACATAGAGTTTCCATATGACCCAGCAATTCCACTCCTAGGTATATACCCAAGAGAACTGAAAATGTATATCCACATGCAAATCTGTACAAGAATGTTTATTGTAGCATTATTCATAATAGTCACAAATGAAAACATCCAAATACCCATCAACTGATGAATGGATAAATAAAATGTAGTATATCCATTAAAAAAAAAAAAAAAGAAATATTGCTCTTTTGCACTTATAGTCCGTGAAGCAATTTTCTTGAAACTATTCACAACGATCTTCGACACTCATGCCTTTGTACTCACTAGATCACTGGTTACTTTTTGAGTAACCTAACCATTTTTCTGGGCTCATTGTGGTAGTTATTGGTGCTGTTCACCAGATATTTCCAGCTGTCCACTGTCTGGGCCCAGGGGAAGGCCCCTTGTGATTGGGTGGGGTCTTGTAAGTCATGATTTGTGAGTGGGAGTGATTGATACACAATTTTGTTCCTAGGCTCAAATGTTTAGTGGTCAGTGTGGGAAAACACTTCAAAACTCTCTCTTTCCCTCTGCATAGTGACTACTAATGTTCTGGAGTCCTTGGATGGTGCAAACAATTAATGCATTCAGCTGCTAACCAAAAGGTTGGCGGTTTGAGTCTAATCAGAGGTGCCTCAGAGAAAGGCATGGGGATCTACTTCAAAACCGAAACAAAACAAAACAAAACAAAATCAGCCATTGAAAATCCTATGGAGCACAGTTCTGTTCTGACGCACATGGGTCAGCTTGTGTCAGAATTGACTCGAGGGCAAGTGGAAAAAGCAATATTCCAGATGTCAGCCCTGATCCCTGACAGACCATGATGAGCAGACCCCAACTGACCATGATGGATGCATAGTTGAGTGCAAAATACACCTTTGTGGTTTGAAGCTCCTGAGTGGTAGGGGCTGTTTGTTACCACAGCATGACCTAGACTCTCCTGACTGATGCAGTTCATTACCTTCGCTTCCATCTAGGTTACATCAGATACAGCATTTTTTGTATCTCTGTGTGATGCAGTCCCTGGAATTTTTTAATCTCAAATCACAAATAGCCACTGGCATAATATTAGAGTAGTTGCTGTTTTCATTTCTTCCCAGATACATATTTTTACTCTTGACAACTTAAGCACCTGCTGTATTGCTTTTCTTTTTTAAGTGTGAATAAAAATTTTTGTTTTGAAAATGAACCCCATGTATCCATTGACTAGCTTTAGTAATTGCCAACATCCTGACTTGCAGATATTTTTAAAGGTTGTATGTAATAATATTTATTACTCTTTCTTTTAAGTAAGTATTTTTCCTTTCCTTTTATGCTTAAAAGGTCCTCCTGAGTCACAGTATCAGTGATGCAATTCTATTTTCTTTTAGCTGCTTTATGCTTTCATTCTTTATTAACTTTTATGCTTTTCTGTATTTGGAGTGTTGGAAGTGGGCAGCCTAGCAGAAAGGGCTGTTACACGGAGACTACAGGTGAGTGAACCCTCCTAATCAGCTGGGTGTACGTCCACAGAACCACCAGCCACATCTGTAGGGAGAAAGGGACTGGTAGCCATGTTGATTTATATCCTTTAAAGTTAGATGTCGAGGCAAGGACTTGGGAGTAGGTATTTTATCTGGGGGGAGAGTGATCCCAGGAAGCTCAAGTGAGTAAGTGGGGGACATGAGACAGAGAAGGGAGAAAAGACAACGCTGAGTGAGCAGGTCACCGGGGGCTCAGTCCTACTGGGAACCCCTGAAAAGCCATGGGAAGCCCTTCTGAGGAGAGGGAGGTGGAGGCTGCCCTGGGGTGTTGCCTCCCCCACAGTTCTGGGCTGTGTTTGCCCTGGGGGAGCAAACTCCTGTGGCGCAGAGAAGATCCTTATTCAGAGAAGCAGAAAAAGGCAGGCAGGTGAGGCTAGAGCTGTCAGCCTGTGGGAGTGTCCAGAACAGCAGCGGTGGACTCAGGGGCCATGGGCTTCACAAGGTCTGTGTGGGTAGCTCCACATGGGGTTTGGTGGAAGTTCACCAGGAGTGGTGTGTCAGGTTCTCCAGAAAAGCCCAGCAATGAATGGTGTGGTGGCCCTTAAGCTTCTGATTTAAACCTTTAACTCAAGGCGTGTTTCTTGGAAAGCCCCCATGGTCGTCTCTAATTATTCCTGGCTTGCTGTGTAATCACCATGGTGGTAAGAATCCTGTGTAATCCTTTTTTCATTTCTAACAGTATCCAACACCATTGTTACTGTTGTTCGCCTTCGTTGAGTCAGCCCCGGTCTCGTGGAAACCCCATGAACAACCTGCGCCATCTTCGCGATTGTTGGTGTGCTCAAGCCCATTGTTGCAGCCACAGTGTATTTTGAGTGCCTTCCAACCTAGGGGCTCATCTTTCAGTGCTGCATCAGACAATATTCTGTTGTGATTCACTGGCTGACTTCTGGAAGTAGATTGGAAGGCCTTTCTTCCTAGTTCATCTTAGTCTGGAAGATTTGCTGAAAGCTGTTCAGCATCATAACAACACACAAGCCTCCAGTGACCGACGGGTGGTGGTCGCACTTGAGGTGTATTGGCTGAGAATCATATCTAGGTCTCCTTCTTGAAAAGCAAGAATTCTACCACCGAACCTCAATATCCCCTAAACAACCATGGTGATGAATAAATCCTTCCGGTGTCAATAGTGCCAATCACTTAACCTGGGCCACCATCCATGAGATCAAAGGGTGAGTGACCAACTGTCCCTGTTTGCCTGGGATTGAAGGGTTTCCCAGGACCTGGGACGTTCAGTGCTAAAATCAGACAAGTCTTGGGCAAATCTGGATGGCTGGTCACCCCACTAAGGTGGTCCAGCACTGAAGAAAAAAACCCCATCGCCATTGAGTCTATTCCAAGTCATAGTGACCCTACAGGACAGAGAGAACGGCCCCACAGGGTTTCCAAGGAGCAGCTGGTGGATTTGAACTGCCAGTGTTTTAGTCAGCAGCCAATTCTTACCCACTAGGCCACCAGGGCTCCAGCACTGAAGAAGGATCACCTAAAACCCACCAGCTTTGTCTTCCATTTTTCTATATCCCAGAAAGGAAAGGAGGAATTTCAAATGCACTGACTCCTTCAGAGACCGCATTGCTGACGCCACACTGCGGCAGGCCCCGCTCAGTTGCAAGCCTTCATCTGGTTTCAGACATAAATCAGGGCTCATGAAATATTCCTGAGAGCTCCTTGGCAGGAGGCACTCACCGCCTGCCAGCGGCCTGGCACTTGCTGCCACTGTGTCACGCCTGCAGCTCGGATTAAATTTCCACAGGCGGCACCAGAGCCTACCTTGCCGTGTCTGATTAATCACTGTCTCCCTAGGCAGCCATCCGACCTCACTTTTCTGGATGGTGGCTGTACAGCCACGTTCTTGCAAGTGACCTCTCGCCAGTAATTCCAGCCCAAAGATGTGGGGTCTGTGATTATGCCTTTGCAGCCCCCCAAGCAATAAACAATCAATTCTGTGGCTCACGTGTGCCTTGGGGCATTCTCTGCAGCCTTGTCTTTGGGTTTTGTTAAGATAGTCCCTCTGGTAGCAATCCTGAAGCACAGTTAGGGAGGGGCTATGGCTCAGGCACTGCTATGAAGGCCAGCGCTGCCCTGGGTGGTCGCACCCTCTGGACGTGGACAGAAGTTCATGAATCAGTGGCCACTTAGAAGGCCCTCAAATGCTGTTTGAGCCCCTTGTGGTTGCCACATAAGACACTGTTTTCTTTGAGGGCTGGTTCTTATTGCTCCATCATCACTTCCCTGACTAGTAAACACAATGTCTCACCGGTCCTTTATTATCCAGAGAGCATGACTGTAAGCCTCAGATGAAATTTTGCTCAGAGTATACTCTAGGAGGTTGTAGCGGGGGGCCGTGGGCATTGTCCATCTATCCCTTAGACCTTAGAATGTTGCTGGACCCTGGTGATTTCCAAATGTCAGGACCTGCATCTCTTTGTCTCAGGGCTTTCTCCAAGAAGCTGAAGACTGCTCTGCATACCTTCCTCCCGTCAAAAGTGCTTCCTTGCCACTAGGAGTTCCTAGGTGGTGCAAATGGTTGAGTGATTGGTTACTAACCAAAAAGTTGTTGGTTGGAACCCACCCAGAGCTACCTTAGAAGAACAGCTTGGTGGTCTCTCTCTGAAAGGCCACAGACATGAAAACACTATAGAGCACAGTTCAGCACTACAAGACATGGGGTCTCCGTGAGTCACTGAGGTGGGATAACTCCACATGCGTTCTACCTCGTTTTCTAGAATTCCCTGGTGGCACTGAGCTCCAGTTGCTGACAGTGGTAACTGACTTGGTAACACACCCTTTACTGGCCTCTTCCCTTCTCTGTTTCACCTCCCCATTCACTGCTGCTATTCCCTTTACCTAACAAATAAACTGCTTGAACTCAATTCTTATCTCAGGGCCTGCTTCTGAGGAAACCCGAACTAAGGCAGAAGTCAATTATTGGACTATCTCATAATTCAGGGGTCTCTGACTTTTCCCCACTTACCATACATATGGTGAAAAAATGCTTTAACTGTAAACAAACAAACAAAAAAATGTAGTCTACAAAGTTAGAGAGGAAAAGATTGAGATAGGCAAAGGAAAACAATTTCTCCTTTCCTTCTTTCTTGTCTGCTTCTTGCTGCCTCCCTTAAGTACTTCTTGAACAAACTTAGGAGATGCAAACTCAAATTCCTAAGGAGCCAGGCAGGTGATGTTTATATGCGAAGCAGGTGTCAGACGATTGGGAGTGGTGGGGTCTGTGGCAAACAATGCCTGCCCTGATAAAGGTGTTTTATCCTCCTCTTCTTCTTCGTCCTCTTTTTTAGCATCACTGTGTTGGTCAAGGAGTCCTTGGATGGTGCAAATGGTTAACATAGTTTGAATCCACCCAGAGGTGCCTTGGAAGAAAGGCCTGGTGATCTGCTTCCAAAAAAACCAGTCAGTGAAAACCCTGTAGAGCACATATTGGCTCACTGGCAACTGTTTTTTTATATTTGTTAAACAAAACATTTCTGTAAGGTGATAAAATCCAAAGACCAACGTTAGAACTGCCTTTGTGTAATAAGAAATTATTTGACTCCTTTGTTCAAGTAGAGCTCATCTTTCTGACATGGATTTTCCTTTAGAGTAGACCAGAACAACTGACATACTGGGAGGAAATCTTTACTAATGTCACTCACCCACTTCTACAATTCTGTCCCAAATGTGTCACTTGGAAACAATGAAGGAATCATTCCTACGGCCTTGGGAGAAATCGTGTATTTTTCATCATACACACTTCACTTTCTAAAATATTTACATACTCTCAGCTGAAGACAAGTCATAACAATTTTCCTTTTACGTTTCGGCTTGCTTGGAATGCTTTGCAGAGCAATTGCACTGGAAAGGGACTTTGAGTTGCAGCAGGGAGACCACAGATGGAGGCGAGGGAAGCGCTCAGCCTCGAGATGCCTCAAAGCAGTTCAGGAGTCAGGGGAGTGACAGGAGCTGTCTGCGATGCGATCACTGTAAATCTGGATGGGGGGCAGAAGTCACCAACTCGCCTCACTTTCTTTTGGCTTCAGGCGTCAAAAATGTCTTTCAGTGAGAATCCATGTCTGCTGGGAAAAGGGGCATCTGTAGAAGGTTCCCCTAGTGTCTGCTGTCACCTGGTCCTGGGCTGGGGTGTGTGACCATTTCTCTCCAGCTGCACAGTGAGTAACGCAATAAGGAAACAAGCTGTGTATTGTCAAAAGTGTCATCCTAAAGATTCACAAGGGTTCCAGCATTGGAACGGGCAGCTTCGTCCCTCCTTCCACCCAACCTTCTGGTAGACGCTCTACAAACGGCACTGTGCTCCTCCAATGTCAGGGCTTCGTGGCTGTTACAGATGGACTGCATTTCAATAGCGAACAAATGTGACCTTCTTATAAAATGCCATTTCATTATTTCCTAAGTGGGCCTGTGCAAATGTAACAGCTGATGTCTGGCCACCGTCACAGATGTTGTTCACTTTCTGGGACTTGGTTTCCCATTCCATAATTGTATTTCCAGGATCCTTTTGTTAAATGTGTGAGTGCTGAGTCTCTTAGAAAAGTTGCTGTTATGGATTGAATTGTATCCCCCTAAAATTTATGCTGAAGTCCTAACCCCTGGTATCTGTGAATGTGACCTTGTTTGGAAATAGGGTCTTTGAAAAGGTTATTGGTTAATATGAAGTCATCATGGAGTAGGTGGGTCCTAATTCAGTCTGAGTGGTGTTCGTACACAAGAGAAGAAGAAACACCAGAGAAACAGACAGAGGGAAGATGGCCATGTGAAGGTGTATCTACAAGCGGAGGAATGACTGGGGCTACCAGGAGCTGAAAGAGACAAGAAAGGATCTTTCCCTAGAGGCTGCAGAGAGAACATGGCCTGTTGACACCCTGAATTCAGCCTTCTAGCCTCCAGAACTGTGAGACAATACATTTCTGTTGTTTAAAACAACCTGCATTGTGGTATTTTGTTATGGCAGCCACAGGCAACTAACACAGTTGCCCTACGTAGTCTTTGGGAAAATTCTGTTGTCTGGTGCATTTCCTCCAGTTTTTCCCCTTCTCAAAAGGAATTTCTGAACTCATTAAGACTGGCCTTTACTTCAGGGAAGCTAGATGAGTATCTAAATGCTATAATTTAAAGGAAGTAGCAGAGCCCTCAAGGAGCCCTGGTGGCGCAGTGGTTAAAGTGCTTGGTTGCTAATCAAAAAGTCAGTGTTCGAACCACCAGCTGCTCTGGAGAAAGATGTGGCAGTCTGCTTCCATAAAGATTATGGCCTTGGAAACCCTCTAGGGGAGTTCTACTCCGTCCTATCCTACAGGGTCGCCATGAGTCAGAATCGACTCGACGGCAGTGGGTTTAGTTTGGATTAGCAGAGCCCTCTAACCAGTGGTGTGCTGGTAAATGTTTAACAACTAGCTCTCTGAAGGGGGGAAAAGATCTTTATTTGTAGTGTTTGTCTATTTCCGTGTCTGAGTTCAAGCTATCAAAATGATGCCATTGAGAGCCAACTCCCGCTCGCACATGCCTAACTCAGGAACGTTTTCCCTCCTAGTATTACATCGTAAGAATTTTTCCATGACTACTACTTTGAGGTAACTATGTTATAGGATGGAGGAAAGATACCTCTCAAGGTCCCAAATGAAAAGAAAAAAGTTGTAATTGGATCAATTCAAACCATCTTGGCTATAAAAGAAAGGCCAGGTAACATCAAGGGTAACCTTGAACAGTGACTAGATCATTTCCACATTGCTTAAATCTGGCCAGAGTCCCAGGGTGGTGTGAATGATTAATGTGTTCAGCTGCTAACTGAAAGGCTGGATGTTGGAGTGCACCAAGAGATGCCTCAGAAGAAAGGCCTGGCAATCTATTTCTGAAAAATCAGCCTCTGAAAACCCAATGGAGCACAGTTCTACTCTGACGCAGTGAGGGCATCATGAGTCAGAATCAGCTCTATGGCAACTGGTTATGACTCCGGCCAAATCTCTTTTTGACTGTCCACCCTAAGATTGGAAGGAGTAGAGTATGGTCTTATGTTTCTGTTCAGACCTTTGAAAGAATCCAACAGCTGAGGAGAACTCCATCAGAGGGCTGAAAGACCAGAGTGAGTCATATCTGATGACCACTTGGTGCTATCTTGAGTAGAGAAGAAAAGGGTTTTGCTAGAAACCTGACTGGTGTCTAACCCTTTGAGTTCTGAACCTTTTACCTACTGACCTATTCACAGAACCACGATTCTTATTTTGGGAGCCTCGCTGGAGGAAGGGTGTCTTCCCTAATTTTGACACAAAATTTCCCCTAAAACTTTGGGGCAGGTAGCAGTTGGAGAAGAAGCTGGAAGGTTGTGACAGACAAGGGTGGAGGTAGTCCACGTTCAGGGAAGAGGAAAATGGATTGAAGAGGGAGACAGAGAGCCAGGAAGAAACAGATGTGGTGAACGAGGCTGAGCTCCACGAATACAGAGCCCTAGAGCGAACCCACCCCCTTGTGAGGCTGAGCCTTGCCACAGCCTTGGACTCAGAATGTCTTTCTGGGCTTAGGCTTAATGAGGTCCTGTCCGAATACTTCTCATCGCGTCCTGACACTCCATGCACATCCTGACAACAAGAAACGCTTTTAGTTGAGCCGCCTGGGCCTCTGTTCCTGCCAGAGACAAGCTAGAATGCTCTGTCATGTAACAGTCCATGCAGAGCGTTGCCTAGTGAGGAAATAGTGCCGTTGCCTTCAGAAAATGAATTACTGCTACTGCTTTTTTATTTGTGGGGATTTTAAAGCCATATTTGCTATGGATTGAATCGCATCCCCTAAAGGGACCCTGTACCCTTCATAGGCAATAAGTCTCTTGAACGTCTAATCTTGTCTTGGTGTGTTTCTTGGAGGACCCAAATGAACACACAGAGTAACAGCTCTACTTCGGCCGCCTGCCCACCCCCTCATCCATTCATTGTACTGTCACCCATGTGTCCCATCCTGCAAGTGGACCAGGAATGCCTTTACCTTGTTCACACCATCAGCCATCGCCTGGAGAGTGAGCTCCCGGGGCCCATCCACCGTCTTCCCATTGTCTGTCGGGCCCCAGCTGGCACTGTAGATGTCGATTAGCTGTGGCATGTGGCTGATAGACGAAGCCTCGATGATGTCCGTCATAAAGGGCTGGTCCAGCATCCGGATACCTGCAGAGAAACACTCATTTTTGGTACCACTCTTTACGGGAGACAGCAGGATTGGACTAGTGCTGGTCCCGGGTGTGGTTGGAAGGTGTTGTGATCACTGGTTCTCTGGGAAACATTCTATGTAGGGTTACACCCGCAGAGGATGAAGAAACAGGTACAGACGATCCTACTTGCTCCTGTTTGAGCCCCACCTACAGCTTTCCTTATGTAACTCTTGGGAGAAAATCATATTCACCTAGCAAACGTCACCAGAATTCCTAATGGGGAGAGACCACCTCTGTGAAGAGATTCCTTGATAATCCTGTTTCTAAGCGGATGCTCAGCCTCCTGGAACTGGGTGTTGTCGTGGGTAGAGTTTCACAGGAGAAATAAAGCTACTGTTCATGACAAGTATTTGATATTTCAGGAAAAATCCCAGAGGAAGAGGGAAGAGGGAGGGGCAGGGGGCAGCCCAAGGGGAAAGTATTGGGAAAAGAGGAACTCCAAGGAATGTTGTAGCTGGGAAGAGACTTTGGGGAGAACAGAAATGTTGAATGGGTTATCCTAAAATAAATTAGTAATGGGGTGCGTGATACAGCGCCCTCTCTTTCTTCTTTATGACATCTTCATGAAGTTTGTGTTATTCTCTGGAGTGACTTCTTACTGGGAATTTGAAAAGGAGCAGAGTTCTGCAGTCCAAGTTTGTGTGGGCAAAACCAACCTGCTCACAGGGACGTAGGGAGATGGGGCAAGGAGTGTCTCCACTTCTGGTTGCCTCTGCCCATGGGTACCATGGTTCATTTCTCCTCTGGCTGTCCATGGAAGGCCGCTCCAGGATTAACTTAGCAGCAACCACTGGGGTTAGTGTTCTCCATCACTACCCTCAGAGCATCCCTCTTTGGGGTCTTACCTCTACAGGGCTTTGTAATAAGGGATGTGTCAATCTGATGCACTATTCCATGGTAAGGAGTCCATCTCCATGGGAATCATGGAATGGAGGGGCTGGACCACACACACTCAGACACTTAGACCCTAGTGCTCCTTCCTTGTCACACTTGGCCTAAGGACATTATTTCACAAACATCTCTTTTGAACATGGTGTGCAGATCAATTCAATTAAGGGCAACTTGGTTCTTGCAGGGCACATAAAGTTGACATGAACGTGTTCTCTAAGTGTGTCCTACTTTCAGACCTCAGCAGGCCCAGGGCCTCTCAAAGGGCAGCCCTGTGCTTGGATTGCAACTTCCCCCAGTGTTCACCCTTCTCGGGACTAATTCCGGCCTGCTCAGTAGGCGTTTCCCCTGGGAAATCTTTCCTGATCCAGCTCTCTGGGTCCTCCTTTGTACCACACACTTCTGTGTTCATAGCTTCTAACTTTCTCCTGCAATTGCTTATTTGTGTGTTTCAAATGCCACCGCTAGCAAGGTCTTTTGGTACAGGGGATGTGTTAGTTCCTATATCCCGGGCCATCAGCACCATGCTTCTTATTTATCTGAAGCTTGATGAATATTTGGTGAATGAATGTATGGCATGATTGCATTATTTAGTCGCTTTTCTGTCCAACAGAAGGGACAGGTAATAGCAGGTCTAGATTTTCCGTCCTCTACAATTAATCCATAAATCAGGTCACCATTTTTGGTGAGCCAGCAGTCATCCAATTATCAGTTAACATTCTTTCCCTTGGAGGAAGCTTATTCAGAACAAGCATGATCTTTGGTTTGAACTTGAACTTTCCAGAATTTAAGTTCTATGGTTCATTTTATAAGGAGATAGGAAATTAAAGATCCCACATTTTGCTCTTGGTCCACCTATATTTTATTTATTTTAAAAATTTACTCAACAAAGTGGTCAAAAGGCCACGGAATAAACCAAATGGCACAGTTTCTTCTTGTGCTAAGTCATGCCCACCACCTGGGTGGGAAAACACAGAAGAGAAGCAGGTGTTCACTTGCCTGTGGGGAGGAAACTCATGTTCTTGAACTCTTAGTGTAGTGTCCAGATGACCAGGGCTGAACAACCCATCTCAACTGGAAGGTAGAGAAATTCATCCCAGAGTAGCACTTGATTCTCACATTGTCACAGTGCTGACATGTGATTCATCCAAAAGCCAGTGCCTGGGCCCTCTCTCTTGCAGACTTTGTCCCTCTGCCTCTTTCCCTCTTCCTTGTGGCCCCCTTTGCCTTGCCCAAGAACATGGGAACTGGGGCATATCAATCCTCTGGCTGCTTCAGCGTTAGGAGCACAGGGCCACAGTGTGAGAGCAAGGTTCTCATCATGCTGGGAGGAAGGAAGGGCAAGGCCCTACCTTCTTTTAGTCTCGTCAAGCTCAGGAGGACCGAGGCATGCATTCATCGAATGAGATAAGAGTATTCATTTTGCAAGTGACTGTGCCATTAGCAGCCAAGACAGAGGCTTGGGTGACCCAAGGGCTTTAGGGAGGGCCTTGCCTCTGCTCCTGCAGGCTCTGAAAGTCTGATTAGCATGAGCTTCTGGGGACAGGGGTGGGTGGGGTGGGGTGGGGAGCTGGGAGGCAGCGGGGAGGGGAGAGGAGGGAAGACAAGGGAGAGGGAGCATGGCAGAGGGAGAGAGGGCAGATGAGCGATCAGAGTCAGTGTCTTCATGCTTGGGAAATGCTCTACTGGCTGATGTGACTTGGTGGGTGAGGAGAGATGGAATGCAAACATTTCTACCCCACTCCCTAAGAGCCCTGGTGGCACAGTGGTTAGAATGCTTGGCTGTGAACTGAAAGGTCGGTGGTTGGAACCTACCAGCTGCTCCCAGGAGAAAGATGTGGCAGTCTGCTTCTGTAAAGATTACATGTTAACAGGTGACCAGACTGAAGGCAGGAGGTGGCAAGTCCCCAAAGTCTTGGTGCAGTTTTAGGCTTTAATAATTTCAGAAATAGAAATTTGACAAATTTACAAAAAATACCATTGCAAAGTCTAATTTATTTGGTTTTGTGGGTTTTGAATGTTACTTTTTTTTTTAAAGCAAAAAGAAAGTTTTATTCAGCATACGTTCAAAAAGACAAAGGTAGGAAAATGAACAAGCACGCTGCTACAGCTATGTCTGCCCGAGTCCAGGGAAATGTTACAGAATAGGCAAGAATGGGAAAATGGACAAGCATGCTGCTAGAGCCATGTCTGCCCAACTCCCCGAATGTTACTTTTTTTTACTGTAATGTTTTATTTTATTGAAAATGTCAAACATTGATTAAACAATGAAAAATAAGAAAAGAACTGTGTTATCTTCTTAAGGAGTTACTTGAATTTTTTCAAAGTCAAAAAATTAAAAATTTTCTTCAAAATTTACAAAACTAAATAAGGGATAAAGAAATGTAAATAATTAAACTTCTGAATAATAGTTTTTAAAAAGTTATTAAAGCCCCAAGACCGCATTAAGACTTTTGGGACATGCCTGAGAAACAGCCCCCACAGTGCTGTATTCTTTATCTGGCTTCCTCCTCTACAGCGTTGTATTGAAAAATCATTTCCTTTGCTGGCTGCCATCCCCAGCTTTGCATTTGAATCCTGCTTTTGTTTGGAGGTTATATGTAAACCCCACTGTGCCTGCGTAGTATGATTAAGATTGTTGCTAAGTAACTCGTATGAACTCCCTACTTGTAAACCCCTTTAAAAGTAACTTGCCTGCCAGCCCTTGGGGAGCAGTCTTGGCAGCAGTAAGCACTGACTGACTCTTTTTCCTTGTACAATGAAATAAAGGTGCCTTTCCTGTTCTCCCGCCTCAGTCTCTTGTTTATTGGCCAATACGAGTCATGCCAAGGAAGAACCTGGGGTTTCCACCTGGTAACATGCCTGTCAGGATGGGTCCACGAGGTACTGAGCAGTTACTCTTTAGGAGCCGAATGAATTAGAAGTTTTCCTTCCTCCCTATCCCATCTGATATCTAGAAGAGGAAGTAACAACTGTGCCCATGAAAACGGGCAACTGAAACGGCAGTACTAGGATCAAAGAAATCAAAGAGAGAGCTCATCTTAAAGAAGACATTTCTAACAGTCAGACACATCCAAAGACGGAACAGACTTTGTTGGAAGGGAGCGAGTTTCCTGTCACTTGAAAGCGTTCCAAGCTGGATTCAGGTCATATCAGGAGAGCCGGAAAAGAGGGCTTTCAAGCATTTTAGCACAGAAGTCAAGGGTAAAAGACCTGAGGCTGGTCTGCACTGGGTGATAAATTGTTCCACCATTTACTAGCTGTGTGGCTGCCAAATTTCAGTGTCTTTCTGTGTGTGTATATATATATACATATATATATATATATATATATATATATAGCCTTAGGCTGGGTTTTCTAGAGAAGCAAAACCAGTAAAGCATATAAATATATATATAGAGAGATTTATATCAAGGAAACAGCTCATGTGATTGTAGAGGCTAAAACATCCCAAGTCCATGGATCAGGGTAGAGGCCACTCCCAATTCATGCAGCTGCAGAAGCTGGCGAATCCAGGATTGGCAAGTCGGAGAACAGGGCTCCTGCCCACAGGCTGTGAAGGTCAACAAATTCCAAGATCGGCAGGAAAAACCTCAAGGTTTCTCCTGATTTATGTAGCTGCAGGGGCTGGCGAAGCCAAGATCAGTAGGTCGGGGAGCAAGACTCTTGTTCGCAGGCTGTGAAGATCAATGAATCCCAAGATCAACAGGTAAGCTGACAGCTCAAGTCCCAAGAACCAGAGGTGAGACAACAAGAGGCAGCTGCTGGATTAGGAACAAGCCAAAAACCTTGGCAAGGCGAGTAGGAAGGAAGTAGCTGGTGGAGGGAGGAGAGATGAAGGCTGAGGGGGTGGTGAGCCACCATAGGCCCTATTCCTGCCAGTACCACTCAGCAGATTCCATCATGGGGGTGATCACATACCAAATTTCAACAGGGAAGTGATCATATCTGCCAAAACACTGAGAATCACAGCCTAGCCAAGTTGACATACAATCTTAAC